>NW_027069760.1:210844-295728 GCF_002906115.3 Quercus suber | reverse complement strand
CGACTCTTCAATGGGTCCAGGCTGCACATGGTCAATCTGTCCAACATTTACAACGGCAATACTGCACAAGAATGATAAGCAATTAGCATGTAATAGACATTATTGAAAAAAAAAAAAAAAAAACAAAAAACAAAACAAAAACAATCTAACAAAGATTCTCAAAAAACATAAAATTTAACAAAGTGGCAGTCTTGCAATATACAACAAATGCAGGCCTAAAAAATCAATTCTAATACCACAAAGAACCAATTGATTATTACTAATTGCTAGATATGAAACTATTCAATTTATTTAAAGAACTTAGTTGCCATTTTCACCCTTTATGTTCTTCAAACTGCAACTTTGCATCACAATTGTAGAGAAGGAAAATTCCCGACCTATCACAAGCTGACACGTCACACTACCAATCCACAAAATGCAGCCAATTACAAAGCGCCACATGCTACTGCTAGGTTTTACTATTGCTATTCAGAAGCCAACAGAAATTCGCCAAGTGTCATACAAGAACCAATCATGCATCAGCTCGTGTAAGCGATGACATAAGCAACCTCGCACGTGTAAGCGATGACACAATCATTCTAGCATGTGCAAGCGATACATAAGCGGACCAATCAAGCCTGCCATTGTCACCAATCAGACTCCGCCACGTGTCGCTTACCTACCCCAAAACTCCTATAAATAGAAGCCTTCCTAAGCCATTAGGAGGACACCAAGCCATCTGAAGCACAAGCAGCATCAGAGAAGATTCAGAAGTCCAGAAGCTCTGCCGGAACCAAGCTCTAAAGCCTCCAAGAACTTCAAGAACTTCAACTTCGAATACGAAGAACATTCGAAGAGAAATCATCCAAATCATCCGCCTAGATCCAAAAGTTTGCGGGAATCAAGCCTAAAGTGTCCGAAAACACCAACAAAGCACAAATCAGTGAAGCTCTGCGGATTCAAGCCTCTAAAGCCCCGAAGGACTTCCACCACAAATCCAAGAACACGAAGAACACACGAAGAACACGAAGAACATGAAGAACAAAGGATTTCTAACAAGCTCATAGCCAGAGATTCATTGTAATTCCGTTTTAGCAATCTTCGATCCATTCCTCAACCAAATTGAAGGATATTTTGTGTTCAAGTCACAATCACATTACCACAAATCCAAATCAATAAGTCTTGCAAGGAGATCGAATCAGAGGATCACTCTTTTGTAATTACAGAGAATTATACCACAATCATCAATACAAATTCGCATTTGTACAACTATTTTACTTGTTTGATTTATTTCGAACTAAGAAATTTAGTCGTCTACATATTCTGGCACGCCCGGTGGGACATCTCTACCTCTCATCTCTTTCTCCTTCAAAAGAAATTCGACATCATCTTGCTACCAACTTCAATGGCCTCTAGCAAGAATGTTCGAAAATCAGCCGTTGATGCTTCCAGTACTGGTGATTATGCCGGCCCAGTCACTCGCAGTCGATCCAAAGCTCTTGATCGACTTCAACCTCAACCAACCAAAGAGGGCGAGCTTTCTACTGTCATCTCTCTAGACTTTCTTGCAAATAGGAAAGCTACCAATAAGGATTCATCTGTCTCGAAAGATTTGGAGAACAGTAATGAATCATCCCCAACAAGGACCTTTTCTATCAACTCTTCACCTGTGATGAGAAACTTAAGGAATGAAGTACCTTTGACTCATCCTATTTCATCATTTTCTCCATCACATCTAGAGGTCATGCCAGTAATGATGACTAACACCTCTACCATGGAAGAAAAGATGGCTGAAATGGAACAAAGGATCATCCTCCTCACAAGATCACTTGAAGAAAAAGATGTCAAAATTGCAACCCTAATGAACAAGCTGGAGATAGAAGATTAGGTGAATCAAGTCATGGCCTTGAGCGCCCACCTGGCTTTACCTTGAAAGGAGAAAATGCTAAGGGTGACAAGGGAAAAGGAGGTGAAGGCACTTCTCAACATGGACATTCCGCCTCGATGGCTTCAATATCTATCCAACAATTGCAGGATATGATAACGAACACTATTCGGGCACAATATGGAGGCTCTTCTACAAGTTCTCTCATATATTCGAAGCCCTATACAAAGCGCATCGATAATATGAGGATGCCAAATGGGTATCAACCCCCCTAAGTTCTTACAATTTGATGGCAAAGGAAACCCTAAGCAACACGTGGCTCACTTTGTAGAAACATGCGAGAATGCAGGGACTCAAGGAGGCCTCTTGGTAAAGCAGTTTGTTCGTTCACTGAAAGGAAATGCCTTTGATTGGTATACGAATTTAGAGCCTGAGTCAATCGATAGCTGGGAGCAACTTGAAAGAGAGTTTCTCAACCGATTCTATAGCACACGGCGCACGGTGAGCATGATGGAACTTACCAATACCAAACAGTGGAAAGATGAGCCTGTCGTTGATTATATCAATCGATGGCATTCTTTGAGTCTAGATTGCAAGGATAGTTGCAGTTTGAAGAACATAAAGGGTGAAAATGGCAACTAAGTTCTTTAAATAAATTGAATAGTTTCATATCTAGCAATTAGTAATAATCAATTGGTTCTTTGTGGTATTAGAATTGATTTTTTAGGCCTGCATTTGTTGTATATTGCAAGACTGCCACTTTGTTAAATTTTATGTTTTTTGAGAATCTTTGTTAGATTGTTTTTGTTTTGTTTTTTGTTTTTTTTTTTTTTTTTCAATAATGTCTATTACATGCTAATTGCTTATCATTCTTGTGCAGTATTGCCGTTGTAAATGTTGGACAGATTGACCATGTGCAGCCTGGACCCATTGAAGAGTCGATGTTAACTTTGCAGGCTAACCATTGGTCAGAAGCTACTTGGAATGGGCAGGTAAAACACAACACTAAAGATTTAACCAATTTAGATTTGAAACCTATGGCCAGTGGCATGTACGTGCTTACTTCACATGCCCTTTTTTTAAATGTATTCTATATATGGATTGCACTTGGTTTGATTTTGTATTCTAATGGAAACTACGTACTCCCAATTTAAATTTAAATGTCTTGGTTTGAAATGATATGATTATTAATAGGAAGAAGAAAGATGTAGTGACTTTTTGAAAATGTCAATTACTTTATTTTAGAGGTGGCACAAATTTTATAGAAATAAGATTGTTATTTGGTTTTCAAAAATGGGGTCCGGATATTTTTTTGTTAATATCTGGGTGAGTAAAGCACTTGAGTCTACTCTCTGCTTCAATTGTTTTGTGTTTCTTGTTGTTTATATTATATAAGAATCTTTCAATTGTGTTCTTAACACAAAACAGGATGGAGATTCTATTTTTTTTGGCATACTGTCATTAGTGCAAATAAAAGTGATGTTCTAATCACAATTTTCTATGTTAATAGTTATGAAAAAATTTGTGAGCCTAGCATAATTCATGAATAATGGAATCCATGTATTCGTCTGTTAAGAGTTGGTGTAGCCTTTTGATAAAATCTTCAATGTTCAAGGCCACTGACCTGGGTGACAATTTTTCCCTAAGGCAGTAAATGCAATTGCATGTTTTCTTTGGGTTAGTTATGCTAGGCTATTCAGCCTTTAAAGTTCCTGACCTCGATGTATTTTATTTGAATTAGGATGCCTCGTTAAAATGAAATACATGGTAGGTACAATAATGTATGTTTTTAGACCCCTTAAAACACATATGAATTAACCTAGTAAATTAGCCAAGTGATTACTTAGTCCAAATTTCAAATCTAGGTTATCACAATCAAATAATCATATCATGTATAGCAGCGGAAATATAAATAACACAAAGATATGATCACCCAGGAAAACCAAACCGGTAAAAAACCTGGGGAGGATTTAACTTAACTATCCTCAAGGTAAACTTGAATCCACTATAGAAAGAATTGAAGTTTTACAATAGAATTTAGACCACTAACATTCTATTGCTATCCACCAGTAGAAACTTACTGACACGACCACGTGCAAGTTCTGAGACCACGGACTCCTTCTTTCTTAGATTCTCCAGCAAGTACAAGCACTTCCGCTTGTGTATCTTTAAGCTCTTATGGCAGCAACTAAATGATCATCAAATTCTTGAAGAAATCTCATCTTGATAATCCTAAGCTTGTGTGAAGGAAAGCTCCTCACAGATCTCACAAGAGATTCACACAAACAGCAATATGAGCAACCTCTAAAATGTGGCTAGGATTTGCCTTATATACCTAGGGCAAAAACATAAAACCCTAAACGTTTTAAGAGTTAGGGCTGAGTTGGAAAGCTGCAGAAAAAACACATCTGCCCGATTTGCGATTGATCAAGCCTATGCTTCGATCAATCGAGCCAGGCCGTGATGCACAGTAACTTCTGCATCAGCTCGATTCTAACTTTACATAAGAGAACCAACTTTGAGCAAGTCTAAACAAGACTAAACAACCTGTTTTGATCATGATTTGCCAACAATACACATTAGAGTTTTAAATACATGAAATCCTAAGTTTTTAGAACCTAACAAATAAGATTATGATGTGAATATGGAGGTGGTAGATCGGGTATCCAATGTTTTACCTCTGTATTTAGAATCTATATTTTGTACTTAGGCCCCAAGCTTGTGATTACTGTTTTAGATTGTAGCCAACTGGCTCTCTTGACTCACTTGTTAATAAAGAAGATTGTATTTAGGAATTGAGTAATGAATATTTGTACTTTGCAGTCTGGTTATTTGTAATTGGTAATTTTTGGGTTGTCGTTACTTGTTAAGCATGTCTCATGATTTCTTCAAATCAACATCTACAATTAGGAATCTGGTAGTAGTGTTATTTGTTATTTTGTTACTTTATTTTGTTGTTAATAAAATCTGTCTAAATCATAAGAAATAGGGTCCAGATATTTTTTTTTCAATTCCCTTTTATTTGCATATAAACATGCCATTAGGCATTGTTATGCAACTTGCTATTGGGGCAACTTGCATTATCTTTCTTCTCTTTATTCTATCTTTCATGCACATGCACATTAACTGGGAGTTTTTTGCAGTAGGTACAACCTTTATATGATCATTAAGATTAAGGCTTTGTTAAGTTGTGTATGCAATTTATGCATGGAGTAGATTTACTTTGCACTGCTTTCTGCTTCTTTATGTTTTCCTTTTCCATCATCTTGATATTTTGGAATGTGTTGTTATGAACTGTATCCTTCTTATGGTACCCCATTTAATTCATACAATGTACACACACCTGCTGTCATATATTAATCCATGGTTCTGTTCTATGTAGGATCCGAGGGCCCTTACCTGCCACAGCCGAAGTGAAGAGTTCTTCAAGCTAGAGCCAATGGTGGACGACTGAGTCGTTGACATCATTAAGGGACTTGGTTCCTCAGGGCCCTGGGTAGAGAGATTGACCATAGCCTAATAACGGCCTTAGTGGAGTGATGGCGGCTTGAGACTCACACCTTCCATATGCCATATGGTGAGGTCACCATCACATTGTAGGATGTGGAGGTTCTTCTCGGGCTTCTTGTTGATGGCAAGGCTATAACAGGGAGCACACAGAAAGTATGGCGGGATGTGTGCTAGGACTTCCTTGGCTTTATTCCTATAAATGATGAGACAAAGCAACTTACTAGCCAGAAAATTCTCATTAAACAGCTTTTGGAGCAAGTTGTTGGTCCATTGCCGCCTAATGCTGAACAGGATCAGCTCCATAAGTACGCATGAAGGTACAGTTGGGGAAGTGCTTGCCTTACATGGTTGTACAGAGAGTTATGCAAGGTAAGCAATAAGATAGCCAGTCAGATTGGTGGGTGCTTACTGTTGGTCCAGTATTGGGCATGGGCCAGGTTCCCATATTTATGCCCGACAGTTGAGCGTGGCCTGCTAGTGGGTGCTTATGGTCCTCAAGTGCGTGTGTGGCCACTGTCCCTGAAGTAAGTTTCTACCTCATACACGTCATGTAACTTAAATTTATTTATTTATTTTAAAGGCTTCTAGGAATTAATTAAGTCAATATTAAAAATTTGTTTAAAATTGTTTAATTTTAAACAGAGGTTCAATATATATGATTAGGTTAATATACTCTAATTTTGTGTCAAATTTTCTAAATTATATGATTAGGTTAATATATATGCTACTTCTTATTTTTTATTTTGTTATTATTTTATAAGTATATAAAAGCTACTTAGTTAACCAAGCTCTCCCCAATAACATGTTATAGTTAGCCGTAATGACCATGATTTGGAACTCAGAGAGTCTATATGCAAATTGTTTTCTAATTCCTACAACTTCATTATAGTAACTTGATTACATTATAGTTTTAATCATATGCATATACAAAGTGGGAAAGTTGTAGATATTGATCCCTTGTTCTTGATTGTAGGTGGTTATGGGTCCTAAACAAGAAAAGCAAGCCTGCCCACATCTTCAAGGACAGGTATTGCGAGCAAATAGCTTCAATGTTGCGAGGCCAGGTATGAAAATGCCTTGTTTTACATGTTTAGAAACAAGATATACGTTTGGTGAACTTTGAAATATAAACATTATTGCCTAATGTATTGCGTACTTGTTTTTTGGCTGTTGTAGGTGGTGTGGCAGTCGTATGAAGCTGAATTAGAGGACCTTCTGCCTGTTAGACTTATGGTTAAGTGATTAAATTCACAATTTCCTAACAGCTGAAGCTTTTGAGACAATTGGTAATTAACACTGCCGTGGTGCATTGCAAGGAGGGCCGTGTGGACGGCAACTGTGCCGCTTGTATGTCTCCACCTAGTAGAGAAACATACACCGGATCGTGTCGTTCGTCAATTTGGGATGATCCAAGAAATTCCTCATGATGTTGACATTGATATAGTGCTTCATGAGATTGATTTGTGGGGGAAGGTCGGTGTTGATTGGATGCGGAGACATGTTGGGCATATCATCGAGTGGGGTAATCACTTTCAATGGCATTGTGAAGCAGTGCTTGGTGATATGCCTATACAGCATGAGTACTTTGACTAGTTCAAAAAGGCAACTCGGAGGTTCATCGATCGCCCTAGCGCTAAATTGATTTTAATGGTAACTTCTTCATGTCTTCTACATCTTACCGTACTTCTTAGCATGAAACCACTGTTTAGAGAACATGATATATGTGGTCCAATGTCTTTTTAGCATGAAACCTCCAAGCTGTTGTCTACTTAAGATTCCTTATAGAGAACTTTGTTGATTTAAAAATCTAATCTGAGATGCTCTAAAAACCACCTTTTTCTTGTTTCAGCCTTTAGAGTTATGGTATATATATATATATATAAAAGCTGAAAATGGTTTTTATTTTATCCTTTTTCCTAGTCACAATCCTAATAACGATGCATTAACCAGCAAAGTCTACCTGTGGTGTCAATCATATAGGGCTGTTACACTACCCTAGTGCCAAGTGTGCCTTTATTTTGTGAAATGCTATATTGATCATTGTTTTTGTTGGTATATAATTAGTGTGGCAATGGACTGTTAAGTTTGAATTGAAGATAATTTGAGGTCAAAAAAATTCATGACCTAGACTGAGAGATTACATAATACATACTCTACTACTGTTTTGGATCTTAATCTTGCTTTAGTCCAATTCAGAACATTGTGGAAACTTTGTGGAATTGGAAATGGGGCTGCAGGAAATTCTAGATGGCAGAGGAGACCTTAGGGTGGGCTGTTTGGGTATAGAGGAGACCTTAAGGCTGCAATACTGGAATTTTGTGATAGAAAAGTAGAGAATTTAAGGGCATGTTGTGGTATAGTTGAGAGAACATTGTGCTTTAGGGAAAATAGCATGAAGAGAGTTATGAAGTAGTGATGATGATGATGACGATGATGTAGTAGGCAACAATGCCTTTATATTCAAAAAATTTAATAATTCCATTATTTAAAAGTCTAGTTTCCTTTGAGTACAATAAAGCATGTTAGTAAACTAAAACCTAACAATCTTCTCAAAAAAAAAAAAAAATAACAGAAAAAAAAAAAAAAAACAAAAAAAAACAGAAAACAAAAAAACAAAATCCTAACAAGTTTCTTTGGGATTCACCACACCCATCAGCTGACTCAAAAATGTGACACAGACATGTTATATTAAAAGTGCCTTCGTCAAGTTTTATCTAATTCCCTCTATATAATTGACATCTTTTTTTTAATAAATAAAAAAATAATAAAAGATTCTTGGCATGTTTATTTGATATATGTAACTCTACTAACATAGGTATTCCCTTTTCATGGGATTTAAATTAGAGTTTTTGTGAACTTTTAAAATTTGCTACTAATACGGATACCAAGCCATCTCAAAGCATACTGAATACTGATACCAAGACATCAAACATCGTCACCATTTAAAAAAGCATGAATATACTACTTTTAGAAAACCCTAGTCTTTATTGGCAAATTAAACATGAAAACAAACCTTATTTGGTACTAACCCTGCACATTTCATATCTTGAACCAACTTGTCAGCCTTTCTATAGTTTCCACTAATCAAGTAAGCATTGAGCAAAGAACTGTAGTGAAACACATTTGGCAAATGACCTTCACCTTTCATCCCGTTAAAATAGCTTTCTGCTTCTTCCAATTTAGTATTTGAAGAACAAATAGCTAGAAGTGTCCCATAAATTACACTGTCCATGTGCAGCCCATTATGTTGAAGCTCCCGAACCAGCTCTAATGCCTAAGAATAACCATGTTTAACTTTAATGCAACCTGCAAGCAGCTAAGAATGAAAAAGAACAATGGTGAAGTGATGTAGGATCTTTAGAAATTCAGCACCAAATTAGGATTTTTATTATTATTTTTTTAATGAGACCTTGAAGGGTTTTTTATTTTTTATTTTTTATTTATTATTTATTTTATAGGTAGACCTTTGACTTGGTTTTGATGTTTAAGGGTTTAGATGAGGTTAATAAAATAAATAATAATGATAATAATAATATAAAAAATGGATTTTGACTGAATTTGATTGCTGCTTGGTATCAAAATAGTGAATAAAACAAGAAATAAAGATAGATAAACCCTAGGCAATCACACCTTTAAAGCTTAAAATAAGCTGCTGGAATTTTCTTAAATTCAATCTCAACATCTCTATTGTTTACTACATAAAAGCCTTTGTTTAGTCTATTGTCCAAAGATTACGGTGCTGTTTAGACATCACAATAATGACAAACAAGAAAGTTCCATTGTGTTGACATAAAATTTGACATAACATTTGGATTTACATGATACTGCAATCCTGCCACTGAATACCATATGAGTAACTCCTAAAACATTTGCTCCTTCAAATCGTTCTAACCCTATACTGCTCGTGACACAATTTTGAAAATGGGGCTTGTCTTTATATGAGATGCATGTAGGTCCAACACAATAAACTGAAGAATTGCCAGAATTACAACAACAGTCTCGTTTGTATTTGATATATTTGGTATTTGGATGAAAATTTTGATTACATTCTTCTATCCATTTTAATTATTTTTAATTTTCTGTTCATTTGACTAGACAAATTAGCATTTTTGTCTACTCTATCTGTTAGCTACATCTTTAATATAAAAGATAATTTAAATTTAGTCAAAGGTAACACTTGGGGTCCCTATAATTTGCAATTATTACTAGCAAAACCAATTCAGAACCAATGTTCATTTTATTATTGATTGGCATTGTTGATTTGGTATTGCATTACTAATATGATCGTTTTTCCATATGCAAATTGAAGGATACATCCATTTGTTGAGGCGTCATCCAGTGGGCATGGAGGACTATAAAGATATTACTGATGTACTGAAGGCCATTCAGAAGATTGACCGTGTACAACCTCCTACCCCTGAGGCCCTGAATGAGGAGACAGCTACTCTTGCGGCAGTGGCTACTCAAAGGCCAAGCACTATTGAGAGGCCAAGCACGAGCACAGCGCATAACTACAACCCTTCTCACGCTCTCATATTTTCCCTTTGGTCTTTAAGATGAATAAAGATACTGACTCTTTACATTGCACCTTTACACTCACCTATTATAATACAGTGAAGAAAGGAACGGCCTCATGGTGGGAATTTCCTTGTCTTTGGAAATTGACCCACTATTCTTTTCCCTTTCGGTTTCTTATTTTAATAGCTAGTAGCCTAGTAATGTATATAAACGTACTCACTGTTCAAAGATGTTTATGGTTCTGGCAGCTCTTTATTTGCCTAATGAGAGAAAGAATAACAGCCCCCATAAATTTTGTTGGACTAAGAATTAATTTTTTTTAACTCTCTAAATTAATGGGTACATGCATATATGAGCTTACAGTACATATCCAACTTAGAACTTTTGCTCAGGTCTATCATCCAGCTGAATAGAATTCTGCCCA
This sequence comes from Quercus suber, assembly GCF_002906115.3. Lineage (NCBI taxonomy): Eukaryota > Viridiplantae > Streptophyta > Magnoliopsida > Fagales > Fagaceae > Quercus > Quercus suber. The sequence continues at coordinate 285,412 of NW_027069760.1, read as the reverse complement.
GTTCTATACAAGACTGTTGAGTAGGTGCTTAGCACAGCAACTCTTGAAATGCAAACGTGGGGAAAAATAATTGTGCCTCATGATTTTTGTCCAAATAAATGATTTTTACGAAGTCTCCTAACTTAATTGGTACCTCTTAATGTCTTTAATAGAAATATTTAGGACCATTATGTGAACTCAAAAATTTAATAACTAAAAATTAAGTAATAGACCCTAAAATAAAGTAATGATGCCAAGATTCATTATAAACCCAACTTCATACTAAAATTCTTCTCAAAAATAAAAATAAAAATAAAAATACTCCCACCATGAGGCGGTTCCTTTCTAGTTAGATTTGGGTTTTCTTACTAAACCACATAGATGTTATTTTCTTTATTTTTAAAAAATTTTAAAATTTTGTATTTATAAGAGTATTCCTTATAATGGATTTTTGTTTTGTGAAAGAGTTTTTTTTTGGGGAAATTTGTTTTGTTGTTTGCGTCTATTAGGAGGGGTTATGGGCAATGGGCGAGATTCTTTTTTTTTTTTTTTTTTTGGTAATGTTGGGTTCCTGTATCATTTTTGTCTTTGGGTTTTTCTCAATTAAAATTCTAGGCCCAAATGAATTTCAAGAGAATACAAGCAATAGTATTTTTTTTTTTCCTCAAAATCCTGTGGGGGCTGGGGCCGGTAAGTACATGTATGATTATGCAGGTAATTTATGATAATTTGTAACAATAATAGCACTGTAATTAATAATTTTAAAGAGCTAGGAGCCTCCGCGTCTGGATACATCTGTTTCTGCCTTCTGGGACCTAAAGATGCATTGCCCAAATATTTCATAACAAAAAACATTGAATTGTTGGCTGAAGAGAACCTTTCAGAGCATTAGTATTGGAAAATTCCAATGCTACTCTATTTTACAATTCTAAAAAGTAACTTTATGATTATATCATACCATTTTACAATAACTCCACCTCCCAAACTTCTACTTCATTTTTTTATTCATTAAAATAATATGTTTACATAATAAAATAATATATTTCAAAATTATATCTTTTCTCTCTCATCTCTCTACTCTCTCTACATAATAAAATATTATTATTTTTTTACAATTATTGCTACAGTGAAATTCTATGTTTAGAATTGCACTGTAGCAGTATTGCAAAAAAATTTGCAATACTACTGTTTAGCATTCTCCAATACAGATGATTTTGGAGCTTAAAATTTCAAATTTTCCTTAAATTTGGCATTAGCATTCCCCAATGCTAATGCTCTCATAAAGGATGATTAATTCATTATTATTATTATTATTATTATTATTTGTGATATAATGAATGGGCCTTCAATAAAACTAGATTAACGAGCACATGCATGGTTTGATTCTAAGGATTGGCCTTGAAATTCATATATTGGATGGGCAATTGAGCAAACCTAAATTATTTAGGAGTTCTTGGGACATTTTTGTCATTTACTAAATTTTGCGGATTATGTTCTCTTGAGAAAGAAGAAAGGTTTTGGATGAGAGAGAGAGAGATGTTTTGTTTACTTGAGGTTGAAAATGTCTTATACATATTCTTACATGAATAGCCATGGACGTATTCATGAATCATGATTAAAACTCAAAACCCTTTCATTGTGTAGTTTTGTTTAATTGTCTTACTTCCTTCCTTTATATATATATATATATATATATATGTTTTTTTTCCAAAGGGTCTTTTTTCTTTCTTGTTATTAACTTCTTTACCCACTTCTAATCTAAAATTTGATTGTCGAGCATAACGCCCACATTTGTATGTAATCTTGTCGTCCACCTTTACCGCAGCTAATTGGACCCTCATAATTTCTCCCCCGTGGGCTGGGCTACTCTTTGTTGTGATTTTGGGCCTATGACCTTCGTAATTCCCCACACCCAACCTGTAAACTACTTTGTAACAACTTGGGCCCTTTCACCTAATCTTCCTTTAGATTCTCCCCCCCCCCCCCCCCCCAAAAAAAAAAAAAAAAAAAATCTCATTCAAAATTAAAAAATAAAAATCCTAGATCCTTATGAAAAGTAAAAACCCCTACCCGTCTTCCTTTCTCCACTTCTCTATCTACTAGCCACCGAAAAATCAACCAAACCAAACAATCAAACCACAAAACAGAGACCACAAAAACAGAAAACAAAAAAAAAAAAAGCACACCATCACCATGTTGAGCTCACTCTCACCTTCATTCCAACCCCATCTTCTCCCAACAAACCGCACTCTCCTCTTCTTTCCACTCTCACTCTCACTCCCCCAATCCCAAACCCACAAATTCTCAAACCCACTTCTCATCCCCAACAACAAGAGCCACCCACATCTGGTTCTTCTAGCCAAATCTCCCAACTCAGACCGAGCCCCAAAAAAGGCAGAGGAACAGAAATGGACCCACGAAGGCTCAATCACCGAGTCACTCCCCAACGGCATGTTCAGGGTTCGGTTGGACAACCAAGACTTAATCCTCGGTTACATTTCTGGTAGCATCCGAAAGAATTTCATTCGTATACTACCTGGGGATAGAGTGAAAGTTGAAGTCAGTCGCTATGACTCCACAAAAGGCCGCATCACCTATAGAATTCGCAAGCCCAAAGAATAAGATTCTTCTTCTTCTTTTCTGGGTTTTTTTTTTTTTTTTTTTTTGTATTTATTTATATCCGTAATTGGAATTTCTCGCTTTTGTTATGTCAACAATTTTTTTTCTTCTTTTTCATGTTATCTGTATTTTGCGTGCGGGTTGTCACTGAATCTCTGAATTTTGTAGTATTATTATGTATATTTATTATAAGAGGTCGGGCCTTGGTGCACTGACGAGAGCCTTCTACCCAAAGTGCTCGGGCCTTCCACCCAAAACAACAAATTGCAGGTGATTCTGATTTTGTCTCCACAAAAGTGGGAGTTTTGTGGACTGGGTAATCGTTTTTATGTATATTTATTATACCTTTTTAGTTGTTTAAAGTGTAGGGATGGAATTGAGTGTGCATTGCATTGCTATTGTATTTTACTTTTGGATGTTACATGGGGCTATATTTTGAATTTGGAAGAAAATACTGAGGAACCAACAATTTAAAATGATCAATTTGACAATCTGAGCTCTTGCTGACATAAGGTTTTAATCATTGGAAAAATATTAGTTGATAAAGTTCTTGGTGATGTTAGAGTAGAGACTGAATATTAGCTTGTGTTTGTTTATAAGATGTATTGATGCAACATAACTTTTCCTCTATTGGGAATGTATTTCCAGTGCAAAATGAATGAAGTCAAACTCTAAATTTGGAAATCGTTTTAGGTGTATTGAGATTGATAAATAGAAGCTGCAGAGTGCTGAGAAATTATATTAAATAATGATTTATGCAACTAAGTTGGTGCATCAGATATTAACCATCTTGTTTTTGTCTAGTTTTTAAATTTCTTAGAATTTTGGTCCTGTTTCTGAATCAATGCAAACATATATGTTGGATTAGTTTGTAGTATGAGCTTATTTGTCTGGTTGGATAGGATACAAGCCAAGTTCCCAAGCCTCTGTTTCTTTTTTTGTTTCTCATTTTGTTCATAAGTCTTAAATCACAACTTCATCCACAGTTGCCTAAATTGTATTATATGTTTGTATGCCCTGATTACTATTATGAATCCATATGCTAAAGCAGCACTATGAATTTAAAAGGTTGTAACTTATTTTTCTAATGAAATCCTAAATCAAGGTTTGCAAGTAGCTGTTGCTTTTAGAGTCCAACAACCCCCTTTAGAAATTGGACAGTTTATATGGACATAAACGGAAGAGGAACGATGACACCTGATCCGATCAAGTAAAATGGTACATGGCACTTCAGAGCCCTTGAATGGGTCATGGAGTTTTAGATTACATGGGTTTTGTTTAAAATTAACTGTGAGCTATGCACGGTTGTATCTGGTTGCAATTGGTTGTAAGAAGGTAAATTTCTTTATGTTGTTGTTGTTCTTATTCTCAATATGGTGAGGATTTGGGTACTAGAAATTCTGTGACAAGTTTGACCAGTGTTACTTTCTAGAGGTCACGAGTCCTATTGATTATACATTTATACTAACCTTACCAAACTAATTTAACTATTGGTTCTTTACTCAAGTTAATTACAGCTTGACTGTGGTGTTGGTAGACTTTGATATTAAGTACCCTTGTGAAGTTAATACCCTGAAGAATCTCTGGCATAGTTTACAGCTGAGATATAAATAGTATATTTTTGAAGCTGTTAAAACCTATTGATGGTTTTAAATTAAAGTTTGCAAATAATTGATTCTAAAGAGTCTTTCAATCATTTGGAGAAGGTATGGGTTGTTTTCTCAAGACAAGCCCTTGTACACATTTCACTGATAAATCTTTATAACTTTTAGCAGCATACTCAAAGTTGCTATTGGGTGCTACCATCTCAAGACAAGGTGAGTTGGGGAACAATAGAGGGTTGGGAAGTTGATTTATATCATGAGCTGTTGCTTTTAGGCTAAGTCTTGGGCTAGATCTTGCATTAGAGTTTGTTCAATTAGGTTGAGGATGAGATGGCTGTGGTCTGGTTAATTGGAAGTACCCCTGCGATTGTTGAGCTGAAGGCCAATAAACTTTGTTGGTGGGGGAAATACCAGCTGGAACTGCCCATACACTATCAGCTATGAAAACCAGCTTAGCCTTGATACTTGGTTTGGAAGCTGTATGGTAGGATACTGGAATTTCTATCTCCATGAGTTTTGGATATTAAAAGAATCTCCACTGAAAACATTTAGGATGCTGAAACTGGAAGCGTGGAGTATAGTGGAAGTAGGTTCCACAATCAAGTTGAACATTTTGATTTTCGTAACTCTGAAATTATTGTCAACCTCTACTCTTTCCCACTTAATTTAAAAAGAATGGAGGGTAAGCGGTTGATATGCGTTCTATGTTTTCAATTTTCTGTTAGGGTGGGCCGCATGTGTGTTCTAGTAAACTGTCAAGTATGAAATAAGAAGAAACAATTGGTGAATTGGACATCTACAGCCTAGAAAGATATAACATTTTAAATAACTCTCTCTCTCTCTCTCTCTCTCAAGAATTATATACTTCTCTTGAGTGTTACAAAAATATAGAGAATGATATTGGGTGTGTGTTTGGATTGAAATGAAAAATTAAAATTATTTTGCTACTATTCATAGGCTCTATTGCACATTTTGACACTATTTATAAGTCTTATTATACTATTTCAACTAATTTTTACTTTTATTTACAGTAATGACTTTATTTACAGTACTTTCAGTAATAATTTTTTAGTTTCAGCAAAATAAACAGTATCTAAATACACCTTTGATATTAACAATTAAAATGAAGACGTGAAGTACATGTATGAATCAAAATATTAATATACCCAAAAGGCAAAGCCCAAAAGGTACTAGAATGTTATGTAATGATATTTATGCCTAAAAGAAGCAATAGAATGCATTCTTTTTTATAATTTATTTATACATAAGATACTAGAATGCAATGCAATCTTAAAATACATGATCTTCATGCTCATTAACATATGAACATTGTCTTTAAAAGATTGGTAATCCGCATAATCTGTGTCATCTAATTTATTTAAATCAAAAGCCTTAGGAAGGGTATGTTGTGACCTAGAACTTCGAAAAAATATTTGATACTAAATGAAACAACGTAAATAGTATCAAAATCTAACAAGTAAAAAACATGTCCAATAAGCAGGATTATGTATTAGATATATGAGTTATCCCTCGTACATGAGAGTTGTGACCTTTGTGGGGTCTATTGTCTCATACGAGGGAGGACTTATGTGCACGATGCATGATATATTATATCCTACCCATTAATATTTTATAATATTTTACAAAACTCTTGTCGCTTAGTTTTCAACTCTTCCGGAAATATATAAGCTAATGAATTAGTAGTGAGTAGGGCTTGAAATGGGAGAGGAGTAGAGGACTCCACCAAGAGGATGTAATATAATTTTTCTAGATGCAGACCAATAAGGCAATAAGTAGGATGATATTTTATTTTATATTTTTTTATTCTTCAAACTAACATCCCCTGTTAAAAGAGAATTTAATTTAAAACCTTTCCATCAAACCCTAAACCCTTCCTTGCCTCTCTGCGGTCACAATATGTTGAACTCGTATGCGGCAGTCGAAACAACGATGATGCAAGGAGCGCTAACCTTTCAACATCCGATTCTCAATCCTCTTCCTCTCCCTACTTTTGCTCCAAAGAATCACACCCCTTGTCCTTTTGCGTCCAAACCCAACTGCATATCCTATACAAACAGCGCTTCTCCGTTTTACAAATCAGTTCTTGCTGTTGGAGCCCGTGCAGTTCATCCCTCGCTTACCTCCAAATCTCTCGTAACTGGTTTTCTCAATAGCCCTTTGGAGGATAAGCTCAAGAACCGACGGGATTTGGACTGTCGCTACCTTGAAGAAAAACGCCTCGAAGAAAAACGTGGTGGTGGTGGTGGTGATGGTTATGATGACTACTATGCAGTCCCTGAGCCCCGTTTTAATGAATTGGTGCGCGGTGATCCTCAACACAGAGAGGCTAGAGTTGTTGATGACCTTGTCAATGGAGATTCTGAAGATGTGAGTGAAGAAGTTAATGACTTTGCCAACCAGGATTCCCAAAGCAGGAGTGGCGTTGATGACGTTAATGACTTTGGTCATGAAAACAAACCCAAGCCCAAGCCAAGTTTTGAGGAACTTCTTCCCTTGCTTAAGTGGTCACACTCACTCCCGCATACACACTGATGAAAAATACATTCGCAAGAATGGTGATTGATGTATGGTTAACTTAATTTGAGTATCTGAATATGCGTTTATGTCTTTTTATCTCTCAATGTCTCCTTGTTCCTTTCTAGTTTTCTTCAGATTTATTTTGTTTTTGGTTGTTGGTTGTATTGTGTATACATACTGGTAAAGTGCTTTAGCCTTCTTACACTTTGGGTAGTGCCAATGGAAAAAGCATTACTGGTGAAGCAATTAATAGTCCCCTTGAATCATCAGAGTAAGAAAAATAAATTGAAAATTGAACAAGATTATAGCATATTAGAATGCCATGAAGCATGTTAAGTACCTTCCTACCCCAAAGCATGTACTGATTGATTGGATTGTTAGAAAATGTGTTGTATCTTTACTACCAAGATGAATGTTTTAGGGGTCCTAGTCATTGATGATTGCTCTATATTGGTGCAATCAGATTTAGCATTGGCAGCAAGTATAAATACAACTTATTTCTGTACTTTTGCAAGGTGGGATATTATTTCACATTAAGGCCGGTTGCAAACCTGCAATCTATTTCAAAAGGATCAATGGTTGTTATTCCCAGGTTACACATTACTTGATTACGTCCCCCCTACAATGCATATGCCTGAGTCATCCTTAGCTATGTGGATGGCGATCCATTAGAATTCGGTTTTCTACATCCTGCTAGTTTTTTTTTTGGTACCATAAGTGAACAATGTACTTAATGTACAGTCTCAGACTGTTTCTAGAGTTCCGTGTAAAAGTTGGTCGATAGTAGATTTTTTATGATGCACTCAACAGGTGGATGCTACAAATAAGTTTCAAGATTGTATTGAGAAGATGAAAACAATTTGCTTCTCCTCAAGTTGGTTGGACTGTAATGGATTTCACTTCCTAGCTAGGAAGCTATATTTATAATTTTAGAACATGATGTCATGGCCTGAGCTATGTATTTTTTCAGTTTTTGAACCAAACCTTTGACAGGTATGTTGATAGAATTAGCTCGGGGAATGACCCCAATCAGTAATTGGCATAGTTCAACTACCCATGATTCAATTTGTTTGGGGGAGTGTTTCTAAACACCAATCCATTTCACACATATTTAGCTGATGAATCACATCAGATGATCCAATCTTTTTGTGTAAGCAATCAAATAGACGTATTATTTGAAATTAGAAATTATTCATCGTCTTATTTGTCATTTGGAAGCGCAACACCATCTTTGCTGAACTGATGAGGCTGTCCTATATACCGTGTGGGTCTTCCAGATTGGTTGAATCAATGCAACTGTATTGAAGCTTCAATTGCTACTTGCTAGTAGTTGCTCAAGCATGACAGTCTACACTGTCATGTAGAAGTGTGGGTGAGTCTTGTAATAGCCTTTGACAGTTACACAAGTTAATCCATATATCTGTACACGCGGAAAACTAAAATGGTAACTTGAAGTCATAATTGTGTGGATTTGCGTGTGTGACACTACTCTTATGAACATAATCCAATATCCTTGAACTTAAACCAAATTTGCGATTGTTTATAGTATTCTCAAGTCTCAACAGAAAAGTTTTGGATCCTAGGTCTTTGGGACAAGGGACGCAAATAGAGCAAATAGAACTCTTCCCCTCTCAAGAGATCTACTTCTATACCATAGGCCATCCAGTGACCCACTATTTGTTAATATTGATAGTTTAAATGACATGTAGTTTTTTTTTTTTTTTCATGGATTCAAGACCACTGTAATAGGAAAAGAAAATGGTAGAAGGCCAAAAAACATAATAAAATAAAAGAAAAGGCAGTAATGTATTTTTTTTTAATGAATTTTGGAAGTTTCAAATGTATTTTAGTCAATTTTTAGGCTTTCAATGTATTCTGGTTATTTTTTAGGTTTTCAAAGTATTATAGGTATTTTAGAGGCTTAGAGGGTATCTTGGTCCTTTTTTGGGTTTTAGGGATAATTCAATCATTTTACGATTTGGGTTATTTCGAACATTGGAGGTTTTAGGTAGGTATGTTGGTAATTTTCAGGTTTTAAGGTATTTTAGTCATTTTGGAAGTTTTGATAGTATTTCAATCATTTTATGGATTTTCAGGGTATTTTAGTCATTTAGATTAAGGCATATTTTAGTCATTTTAGAGGATTTTAGGAATATTTTTATAATTTTTAAGTTTTATGGGGCATTTTGGTTGTTTTTGATATCAAAGGGTATTTTGGCTATTTAGGAGGTTTTAAGGTATTTTTTGTTATCAATATTCATACATTATTGTGTAAGTGGATGAGTTGGTTTTACCTTAAATTATTGGATTGGGTATGGGTTGTAACTAGGTTAAATGGGCAATAGATGATAAATGTATGTTTAAGCACCCAATCCAATTACGACCCACCCAATTGCCACCCCACTAACAATCTACTAGAAAAATTAATTAAATTTGATTGTTAGTTGGGGTGTCAATATTTAAAACAACCCATGAACATGAAAATTTTTTGTGGGTTAGTGTATAGTTTAAATGGGTTAATGTCAAAAATGGGTTGACACGCTTAACTTGATTATTAAATAGGTCAATTTTGTGTTGAGCTATTTAACCCACAATCAATCCGAGATAATTAATTAGGTTATTTTAACAAATAAATTTATCAATATGACCATTACAATTATTTTATTATTTTATTAATATATCAATATGACTACAAGATGAAAATAACATGGATCAAATTGACTGTTATCAAAATGTAGAGATAAAATTAAGGCGAAAACACAATCAATTTGATCTCTACATTTTGGCCCTTACATTTTGGGATAAAATTAAATGATTGTAATTTGGTCCTTACATTTTGGAAGCGACCAATCTAGTCCCTGTTATTTTCAAGTCACAGTAAATTAAGTCCCTACCGTTAGATGACTAATGAAATTTGCTTAGGTGGCAGACGAAATGCACACGTGGCATGAATTAAATTAAAATATAAATAGTCATCTTACGTTTCTTAAATGGTGCTTCCATGTTAGCCCTTCCACATGAACTTCCACTACCATAAATCCTACATGACTCTCACATGACCCACTTATTAACACCCTTACTATTAAACATGATTGAATTCAAAATCCCAAAATTAAAATTCCAACCCCTAACCCACGATGAACATAAACTCCTTCTTCACAACCATGTCTGTTCTCTTCTAATCCCCATGATTGAAGCTCCTCTCATCTCGCCGTTCCACTCTCATCTCACCAATTACATTGCCAATTCCCATCAGAGCTCTTAGCCCTCAAAGAGATGAAGAAATAGAGAACCCAAACATCAATGACAAAATCGGTGCTTTCACATTCTAGGTCACTCTCTTTCTCTCATATTTTTCCCAAAAATGTCCAATTTACCATTTTTTTGTGGGTAACTTTATATTTGGTTAGAAGATGTGCACCCTCTCTCTCTAAGTCTGCGTGTGTGTTTTGACACCTTTTGTTGGTAGGGCTTGGTGCAAACATTTGCTGAAAAATGGCCACAATATGAACAAAGGATTTATTGCAAACATTTGTACAATAATTTGAGGAAAAATCACTCTGGTGTTCTTATTAGAGAGTTTTTATGGAAAGCTACAAAAGCAACATATCTCCTAGAATATGAGAGGGTCATGAATGAACTAAAAGAAATTGATGAAGGGGCATACAACTGGTTACAACACCATTCAACAATAATCTGGTCTAGACATATGTTCCGTGGGGATGCAATTAGTGATACAATATTGAACAATATGTGTGAGAGTTTCAACAGCAAGATCTTAAAATTTAGAGGGAACTCATAATTAGCATGGTGATCTATCTACATTCTTCTATAAATTCTCACTTTAATGTAATTCAATAGTTTGATAATTTATTTGTCCATTTGTTTGTTTGTTTAGCTTGAGGACATCAAGTTGTATTTTATGAGACAGTTTCAAGAAAACAAGGAAACAATTTTGAAAGTTGTGTTGGAGTTGTATCCTAAGGTTAGGAAGAGGTTGTACAAGGAGAAGCTTGGAAGCAGCAAGTGGCTAGCTTGTTGGGCTGGCCATGCCAAGTTTGAGGTAAAAATGGGGTTAATAGTTTCATTGTGGACTTGGTTGAATACAAGTGTAGTTGTAGGAAATGGGAGATCACCTGTATACCTTGTTGCCATGCGATTTCATGCATTTTTTTCAATAGAGAAGATGTTGAAAAACATGTAAATGACCACTACAAAGTAAATGAGTAAGGCGTACTATGAACCAATGATGGAGCCAATCAACTGGACTTCCTTTTGTGCAACCTCCCATTACACGCATGCCACTTAGTAGGCCTAAAAAGAGTAAAGGAACCTAATGAACCAAACTGCCATACCAAACTTAGAAGAGTAGGAGTCTTTAAGAAGTGTAAGGCATGCGGGAGGTTAGGACATAATAAAAGAAGTTGTAAAGGGGAAGTTGGAGGAGATTCTTCACTTCTTGGAGTTGCTAAAAAACCAAAAATAAAAAAAAAGAGGTAAATACTTGATCTAAGGCCTTATCACCATTTTGTATTTTTTTTTCCCCTCAAATTTTATTATTGTTTTATGTTGTAATTTTGGTTATTTGCCTTAGTTAAAATAAAATATAATTTCCTTTTCTGTTTTAAGCCAATTTAAGATTTTGTTAAAATTATGGTATTGTATTTACTGTTTGTAGTTGTGTGAGGTTGGTCCAAGTGGTGGACCTCCTACTAGTGAACCAAATCAGACAAGTGCACCACCCACCACCAGTCAAGAAGAATTCCCAAGTGCACCATCCAACTCTAGTGTTGCTACTTCCACTCCAAGTTGAAACAATTGTAGGGGTTTGACAAGGTAAAAAGAAAAAAAAGAATAGTCATTGATGAGACTTTGAGAGCTACTACAAATGCATTAATGTATATGGATGCATTGAGGTTTATTGAAAGCCAACCTCTATGCGTGTAAGTAGGATGTGCTAAAGTAATTTTGTAGAAGAGGGCAGCTTAATATTTTGTCACTAGCTGGACCTTATATTAAGATGATTGTAATTAATGTTTATTGCCTCCTTGATTTTTGTAATGGCATTTTTCACATTTTTTATAATAATTTCCTTGACTATTGGAATGTCCTTGATTGTTTACAAGTTGGACATTGAATTTTATTAGCTAAGCAATGATTTTAATTGTCAATGAAATCATAATTTTCTTATATTTTTGTTATAGGTTTATGAATGAGATTCTGTTTTGTGGTTAAACACACAAGTCATTTATTGTTGATAATTATGGTCTTGAAATTGATTGTTCATGGTGGTAAACCCAAAAGGTTTATTTCTGTTATATGGTGGAGTTAATGGAATTATTGTCAAGTTTGTTGAGCCATCATAGGGCATTTGGTTCAGATAATGCAATTGCATTTGGCAATAAGTGCAGTGTAGTTACTGTACAATTTCAATTATTGCACAATTGGCACTTATTGCACAATTTCAATGCCCAATTTCAGTTATTGCACAATTTGCACATTACCTGATTTTCAAACCCCCATCTATAAACACACCAACTCAAATGTAGATTACACAACAACAAAGGAGAGCTTATCTTCCACACCCACAAGCAACCTCAACAGCCACGATTAATGTTAGGTTTTAATTTTTTAATTTTTTTTTTTGGTGTTTCACAAGTGCTCTCAAATTAGTTTCTTCCAATACCCCAACGGTGGTCATTATGGCCACTTATTTGTAAATCCAACAATTATATGTTTGTATGTTTTAACAACTTTAGGTGTCAATTGAATTTGTTTCTTTGTACTAAAAACACAATCATCATGCCAAAATCATAAAGCATTTGCCATGTTGTTGGCATGTATAATACTTTTCATGCAAAATGTGGCCACAATGTTGTAAAATATTACCCTTTTTTAATATGAGAGAAAAGTGTACATTGAACACCAAAAAAGTGTCATTACTACAATTCTATACCCCAAACATTACTTTGACCTGTATAGGTTTAGAAGAAATAGACTATATAAATTATAAGACCAAAATGGTCAAATACCACTATTGGCCAAAATTTTAGCAAACTACCACTGTTTTCAAAATATTTAGGGAAGTACCACTTTTTTGGATCTCGAGTTATATGTAAAACTCTAGTTTCAAGAACTCGAGTACCATGTAAGAAAAGAAAGTTGGTTTTCATGTGCTGTGTAATTTGGTTTAGAAATTGAAATTTTTTCATTTTTTGTGGTGTGGGTCTCTGACACTCCAGTCAAGTAGTCACATGAAAAAAGGAAGCTCCAACACTGTTTTTTCCCAAGCTCCAACACTCTTCTTTTCCAAGCTCTAGGATCTGCATAGTTTCACATTTGTTTTTTGTGAGGTTGGACTTTGAATTTTTGAAGAGCAACTTTACTTCATGTCAAAGATGTGGCCTTACTTCAGGATCTGCCCTGTTTCAAAGCTCCAGGATCGACACAGTTTCACATTTTAGGAAGCTTGTCTCACAAGCTATATGCGTGTGGGACAAGTTGAAGTGAAGAAGAAAAGCTAAAGGAAAAGAAGAAAAGAAATAGACTTTGGTGAGGAGAGGTTTTCCAATACTCGAGTTTTATAAACTTGAGTAAAAGTGGGGAACTCAAGTTTTTAAACTTGAGTTACATGTTGTAGGCACTCAATTTTGCACCTATGATTGAATTAAGGAAGATGACTAGAGTGACCATTCATGTACCCAAAATTCATGATTGCATTACGTGCGTTAATTTGTTCATTGCATATCACAAAAATAATCTTGAGATTCTAACAATCACGATGGTATGCCTGATTTCCAAATCAGACTGTAGGATCGAAAAATATTGCATGATTAAGTTTGCACGATCAGCATGCATTGTGTCTAGGCAAAATCAACCACGCATGATTAATATAATTAATTCTGGTTGGTTAAACAATAAAAATTAAGGCGTAAATGCACTTTTAGTCCCTACATTTTGGCTTTTTTCTATTTTGGTCTCTACATTTTAATTTTACCATTTTTAGTCCCTAAACCAGTTAACGTGTGTTATTTTCATCCTTTTCATCAGTCAACCGACGGAAATATCTCAGGTGGCTGACGAGGGAATTAAAATATTATAAAAAATGCCACATCAGCATCTATTTTTTTTTTTTTATATAATTTGTCAAATTTAACTAAATAAAGAAAAGAGAATTAAAAACAATAAAATACATAAATTTAGATCTAATTCATTTTGAACAAGAATACACAAGAACATGATCATAGATTTAAACATTAACACAAGAACATAAGAGCACAAACCCAGAACCAAACACAAAGAACAAAATAACAAACATTAACTAGATTTAAAAATTTGAGCATAAGCCTTTCTCTTTCTCCATTACCAAAAAACCCTTTGTCTTTCTCTTTCTCCGATGGTTCTCTCAGAGAAATCTTCGCATCAGTCTCTGATCCCGAGCTTCCTCTACTCCTCTTCTTCCACCGTTTTCACCTCGCACAAATCCTTCGGTCTTGACAAGACCGTGCTCAGTGCTGCTGCTCTAGCAAGCTCCAACAACGGTGTCTTGTCTTCGACCAGGAACTTCATCATTCCAATGCCGAGCGAGCCCGGCAAGATCGAGATGTACTCGTTGACCTTCTACATCGCCTGTACCATCGGCGGTATTCTCAGCTGTGGTCTCACTCACATGGCCGTCGCTCCTCTTGATCTTGTCAAGTGCAATATGCAAGTCTGATTGTTCTAGATCCCTCGCTCTCTTCCGTTTTCAGCTTCTTTTTCTTCGATTTGATTCTACTTTACATTTCTTTACTCTGATTAGATCTATGTATGTATCAGTTTTAATTCCTCTGTCAGCCACCTCAGATATTTCTATCGGTTAACTGATGGAAAGGAAGAAAATAACACGCGTTAATTGGTTTAGGGACTAAAAGTAATAAAATTAAAATGTAGGGACCAACATGGGAAAAAGATGTAGGGACTAAAAGTGCATTTATGCCTAAAATTAATTAAATGATTTTGTGATTGGTTGTTAGTTAGTATCAAAAATAGACTTGCTTGCATGAGAATAAAGGGGATAATTGGATAACAATAAAATTGTGGATGATCAAGACTTTTTGGAGTAATTTATCTACAAGATAATTGTTGCTGAAAAGACTTGAATTGTCTAAAAAAGAGTTTAATTTTTAGAATGTGGACTAAAAACACGTCTAAGTACAAGTCCCGGCTAAAAAAATCTCAAAAAAGGAGTCCAAAATGGACTAGAACTCAAAAGCAGGCCTAGCACCCAAAAGTGGTTTGGCACTTTTGGAGTGCCGAACGGCACTTTTCAAGTGCCAATTGGCACAAATACAGGCTGCTGCCTGAGGGCACTCAGATCAAGATAAAACTCATCCTTTTTTATTTTTTCGAGATAAAGACATGTTCCAATTTGTATTTTGATCATTTAGCTATTTTTTCGAGCCTCCTAACCTTTATAAATAAAGGTTGCATCTCAAAATTCAGCACACTTTTTCACACTCTTTGATTTCCCCTCTTTCTGACTCTTATTTCTTTTAATTTCTCTCTTACGTTAAAGACGTTCTAGAGGCTCTAGCCTTAAGAATTTCTTTTTTGTAAGCAAGATATTTTAGGTTTCAAAGATAAGTGAATAAATTTCTTTGAACCCTAAAATATTCCCTCAATAAGAAGAGCACGTTTAGGCAAGCGGTAGTTTTTCTTTACTTTTTTTTTTTCCTCTGTCTATTTTAATTTGGTAATACATGAGTAAATGTTCTTTTAGTTTTAATTTCTAAATGCTCATATCATGTGTTGTCAATATTTTGTTGAAATATGCTCTCAATGTTTTTATTGTCATGATCTTTTTTTTTTAGCTTCAAAAATCTGCTTATCATTACATCTTTTTCAAAAATCATAAAACTGATTTACATCTTCCTTAGATGTAAATCTAAATTTTTCAAAAACCATAAAATTGATTTGTATCTTCCTTATATACAAATCTAAATTTTTCAAAATAAAAACTTATTTGTATCTTCCTTAGATACAGATCTGAATTTTTCAAAATAAAAACTAATTTGTATCTTCCTTAGATGTAGATCTAATTTTTTTTTAATACAAAAACAGATTTGTATCTTCCTTAGATGCAGATCTTATTTATTTTTATTTTTTATTTATTATTTTTTTTACAAAAAAAAAAAAAAATTTATATCTTCTTTAAATGTAGATCTGATTTTTTTTTTTTTTAAAAACATAGCAGATATTGAAATAAAAAGAAGATCATAAGTAATGATTTGTTTGTTTTGTTTGATGCAAGTAGCGTAGGTTTATTTCATGAATGTGGTTCTCTTCTTAAAAAAGAAAAAAATATTTTTATTTTACATAAAAAACAGATTTGATTTTTTATTTCATGAATGTGGTTCTCTTCTTAAAAAGAAAAAGAAAATTATTTTTATTTTACATAAAAAACAGATTTGATTTTTTCTAACTCTCAACAAATTTAGATTTTTTTATCCATAAAACAGATCTTATTTTTTTACATACAAACCAAAAATCAAATTATTTTATTTTATTTTATTACTAAACATATCTGATATTTTTAAACCAAAAGATTTTGTTTTATTTAATAAAAACATATCTGATTTTTTTTTTTTTTTTGCCTAAACTAATTTTTTTTTAACCTATACCAAAACATATATGTTTTTTTATGAATCAAATCAATTTTTTTTTTACTCATAAAAACATATTTGAATTTTTAACAAAGAAGGGGACACATTCATAAATAGACTTATGTAACTTAGTTTAGTTATGTGTCTCATGTATGTAAAATATCATTCATATTATGCATAAAGGGGTACATTAGTCATGAGAGTCTAGAAGACTATATTATGTCTGGGCGGAATGGGTGCCTAACACCTTCCCATTCCATAACCTAGCCTCCAAATTTAGTGTCTTTGAATTGGTAGACCTAGGCTTTATTTTTGTTTTTATTTTGGGTAGATTATAACTAGGAAAGCCATGTAATTCTTTGGTAGTTTGTAGCTAGGACAAAAAGTCATGTAATTCTTTGGTCGTTTGTAACTAGGACCCAAAACCATGTAATACTCAATTTATCGAGTTTGTATTTATTTATTTATTCAATCAATGAGAACGGAACATTTTAGTCATGTAAAATTGTAATTAATTTTTTCTTATTTTTTTATAAAAAATAATTGGCGACTCCATACCACTTATCCAAAAAGAGAGGTGTCTTGAAAAAGCATTCAAAAATCTCTTTTTTGAGAGCACCTAATATTCCAATCTCTCACAGTGGCGACTTCACTGGGGATGTCAAGGGCTAAGCTTCATGTTAGAGTTAAGTGACCAAATATATACCCTTGTTTTTGCATGGTTTGCATGATATTATTATTATTATTATTATTTTGTTTATGTATGTTTTGAGATGTTGTATGATATTTTGTTGTTTGTATTGTTTGTTAATAGCTTTCCCTAATTGTCATAGTGTGTGCCATCAAATAACAAATATGTATGCACCCCTTTCAACAACAATGTGGTGGTAGTAACCATGAATCACTGGTCTTCATTAGATTCGGGTATCCAGTGGCGAACTCACCAACTCACAGTCTAAAGTCACTATATTATTTCTTATTGACTATAAAGGAAAGACCATGCCGTTTGGACCAACGCATTACAAGTTGGAAGGTGTAACATCCTAGCTATGGGAAATAATGAAACAATGAGCCCACCCTATAACGTAATGACTTAAAACCTACCCTTTGGCTGGTCCATGTTAAAATTGCATTGCATGGTGTGTGTGTTTGTTTTACTTGCTTGGTTGATGTAGATGGCAACCTAACTTTAATTGACCCAAGAAAGCTCATGAGAGTGAGAGAGAGAGAGAGAGAGAGAGAGAGAGAGAGAGAGAGAGAGAGAGAGAAGGTAGGGTTTGGTCAAAATCAGAGGGAAGACTCCAAAGAGAATCCAAGAACGACACTCAAGCTAGCGGTTCTAGTTCCAAGCCCATCATAGTACTGAAGCCCATGAGCATAGAAGACACACTACTGCTGCAACATCATAATCCCATGTTTGACCTAATAGTTCCAGTTCCAAGCCCATCACGGTACTGAAGCCTGTGAGCATAGAAGACATTCCGCTATTGCAACATCACAATCTTGTGTTCGAACTAACATCACGGTACTAAAGCCCATGAGCATAGAAGACACCACACTATTGCAACATCACAATCTCGTGTTTGACCTAACAATTCCAATTCCATGCCCATCATGGTATTGAAGCCCGTGAGCATAGAAGACACTCCACTGCTGCAATATCACAATCCCGTGTTCGACCTACAAGACAACCCAAAGCCAAAGTCTAGCGAGATTTTAACCTTTTAGAGCACAAGTTCATCAAAAGTCAAGCCCATCAAGCCCAAGGAAGGTTCAACCTTAATGAGTCAAGAAAGGATTGAAGATGTTCTCAACTCCATCTTGGAAGGTCAAGAGAAGATAAACGAAGAGCTAGCCCAAATCTCCTAGATAGCCAACTCTGCATTACAATTCAACTTAGCCAATCAAGCTATGCTCTCTACCTTGTGCAAGGATAATTCACCAAAACCCGAAGAGATCCCACTCTTCCAATTTCTAAAGAAAAGAGCTAGGGATTTCAATGAATTGTCTCTCCAACTATCCTTTCCAATCAACAAGAACATGTCAATAGACTTTATCCCCAAGGAGTTAGTGCCTTACCACATCAATAACAGTGCAGTCAAACCATCTACTAGCAATTGTAGGCGCTGAAGGAATTTTTCAAGACTACACATGACTTTGAGTGAAGCCTTGGAGAAACTACAAGCTAAGGGAGTACTGAAGCCATTGGATTCAAAGCCAATACCACAACCCATGCCTAGAAGCTACAACCCTAATGCTTATTGCAAATATCATCAGGGAGGAAGCCACACAACTGACAAGTGTTTTCACTTAAGGCATGATATTCAAGATTTGATTGATGAACAAGTCATTACTCTGCCTTCATCAACCAGTCATCTTGAATTTGTTTGAATTTCATTTTACAAGTTTTTTTTTAGATGGACTCTTTGGTCTTATTGTTTATTTAGGATTCACTTTCTAGTTGGTCTTTTACTTAATAAAATCCATTCTGTGTTTGATGCATTTGGTTTGTCATGTTATTCATATGTAAATTAAAAATAATAATAATAATTTTTTTTTAAAGAGAAAATAGTCAAAAAAATTTAAATTAAAAAAAAAAAAGATTTTCAACTAGGGGCATTGGGCCCTCAAGTCATTTTTTTTTTTTTTTCACTGGGGACATTAGGCCTTCTTAGTAACCTTTTTTCTAAAAACCATTTTTTTTTTCCTTCAAAAACTCCAATTTTTTTTTTTTTTCAAAAGCCTTCTTTTCAAGAGAATACAAGTAGATCCATTTGACAAAGCTTCTTTCTAATCATGATGAATAATTGCTCTACCAATCAATTTGTTCCAAAGAGGGATTTAACTTCATTCAATCCATATAAGGACTTTTGCTAAACATTCAAAATATGATAAGAAAAGGTCCTATAAGGCAATCAAAGAAATACATCCATTCATCCAAATTTCTCAAACCACATACACTCAACTCCAATCTCTACAAAATTTTTCACATTGTTGGAGCATTTATACTTTTGTTCCAAGAATAATTTATTAAAAGAGTTTAAGTCACTGTGCTTACAAGAAAGCATCACTAGGGATAGGAGGCCGCCTTCGCTAACCCATAGTATTCCTTGACACCTATTACAATAATTATCCATTGCTAGCCAACTTGAGCCTTTAAACAGTTAGCATGTTTTTCAATGAACCCACTAAAAACTTAAACCTTGGGTGAGGAAATTAAGTATGCATGCTTAAATTTCAAGATGAGGAAGTGCTGACCTCATGGATCCAGCACCACTTGGTAAGGTCCTCAATGAAGACAATATGACGAGTTCAAAAAAGGAAGATTCATCAAGTTCAGAAAAGAGAGTTCATCAAAGATAGGTAGAAAGGAAATCCATCAAGGAGAGATAAGATTTTGAGAAAGCATCAACTGTGTGAAAAAAAAGAAAAAGAAAAGGACAAAGTTTAGCTACAAAATTGGTTGTGGCCTAAGGCTACAAACTCACTTAATAAAATAAATATTATTGCATATTTTGAAAATCTAACCGTTGAATTACATGTTCTTTACGCTCTTAATGCACATGTCAATTTTTGTGTCAATCGGATATCATTTACTATATAATCTATAATCTTATATTTTATGCATAATTTTAAATTACAAAAACTTGCAATTTAAAAATTTATTGATGACATAGATATTGATCTTTAATTTTCATGAAATTTTGCAAACATGGAGTATATAACAAGAAGATGCAATTCAGTGGTGGATTTGTCAAAATTCACCTTCAATAAAAATATATTGAGTGAGTTTGTGGCCTAAGGCTACAATCAATTTTGTAGCTAAACTTTGTCCAAAAGAAAAAGAGAAGGCCATCAAGCTAGGAAAGACTTCAACCAAAAGAAAAAAAGAAAAAGAGAGAGAAGTGAATGTAAGTATTTACATCAAGTTATGAGAGAATACTAATTCATCAAAAGACACGAGAGATATAAGATTCCGTGAAAGATCATTCAAGTTGAGAGAGAGGAGCAAAAATTAAGATTCATCAAAAGAAAAATTCAATCAAAATGAGGAAGATGAGGAAAAAAAGTAAGATAAATTTCATAAAAAAAAAAAAAAAAAAGAAGGTGTGTTTAGTCAAGAAAAAAAATGAAAATGCATTAGAAAGGATAAAAGGGTATCAAGGAGAAATACATATTCATCTAGGAAAGATGAAATTTTGCTAAATTGAAAGAAAAATATGTAGTTGAGTGAAAGGCAACAAAATTCCAAAAAAATAAAATAAAAATAAAAGCTCGCTAGGCTGAAAACCCGAAAGGGTGGTCTAGGCAAAAATTAGAGCCAAAAAAAAAAGAAAATCATTCACAAAAAAATGAGAAAAACAAAAATAAGAGTGAGTGATTTGATCACAAGATAGGATGCTAAGAAGACCAAAAAGAGGAAGTTGTTGGGCTAAAAAAAATCAGGACCAAATGAAAGGAATCAATGAAGACTGATGAGAAGATGATGAACATGACAATGATTTTAGCATAAGTCAATGATGAAAGATGTGAAAAAAAAAAAATCTTCAAATGCTTGAATTTAAAGTATTGCATACTTGGGGAAACATCATAAAGGTTTTTTTGAGCCTTTTATATTGTTCCTTTCAATAACTTGAACCTGATCTACATTACAACCTTTGAATAAAGCCCTCCCTTGAAGTCTTCCTAATTGAAAGCATGCATTTAACTCTGATAATATTTTCTCTTGGATTAAGAAGGAAAATTGCTCAAGATTATCAAGTCCCACTGGCTAATATCTTTAAAAGACAAATTTCACAAATTCTCAAGTGACCAAATTTTTTTTCTAAGCTCCAAACACTCACTTTGTTTACTCCCAATAGAAAATAACTCTCAAGAGAACAAATTTCCAAATTTTCAAATCTCCAAACTTAGGATTTTTCCCGTTCTTGCTTACTCCCAATATGTGTGATTCCCAAGAATTTCATTTCTTTGATTGTCTTTAAAGACTTAATCTAAAATTTTTTCAGAATGAAGAAGCAAATTTGATTACATTTTTTTTTTATAATGATTTTAGATCTTTTCTAGCCAATGAGATTGAGTTAACAATTGAGCATTATGATTGGTCAAAGAGGTTGTTCAAAGGATCACCTTTTATTCATTTGAAAAAGATAAAATTTCAAAAAGTCTTATTCTAACTAAGAGAAAAAGAAACTGATTTCAAAAATTCATTTTTCAAAAGAAGATTTTCAAAACTTCATTTTTCAAAGAAAAAAAAAAAACTTTCTTGAGCTACGTCTAGACCTAATCCTCTATGAGAGAGGTATGTAGGTAGCCTTTTTAAAGGCCCGGTCACAATCACCCTATAAGAAACTTCATTTCAAAAAATATTTTTCAAAACTTCTTTTTTTTTTTCAAAACTTTGTTTTCAAACTATGTCTCGACCTGATCCTCTATGAGAGAGGTATGTAGGCAACTTTTCTAAAGGCCCGGTCCCAATCACTCAAAAAAACTTTTTTTTGAAAGACTTAAGATCTAGACATTTCTTTGTGTGAATTTAGGCTGAGCATCTGTTTTGCATTAAGCATATCATCAATTTTCTGTGCAAGCATGTCTAAACTAGATGCATTGGCCCAAAACATTTTTATAAGAATTGATTACTAGCAAGCTCATGGAAAGAATCTTTTGCAGGAGGTGGACATGGATCTTTTATCTACTCAACAATCACCATCAATCTTCAGTTTAGATGCTACCATCATTCCAGCCGTCCTTGTTTTGCCCAGTTTTGTGACTTTGATCCTGTTCTACTCAATTTTTTCTTTATTGAGGTCCCTACACAATAAGATTTTTCAAAATTCACATTGATTGTTGAACTAGGGGCATTCGGCCATGCCTAATCCATTTTGAAAAAAAAAAAAAGGAAGAAATCATCTTGTCCTTAAATATCAAGGTTTTCAAAAATTCATGTATCAATTTGCAAAATAGGGGCATTCGACCATTCCTCATTCATTTTCAAAAAAGAGACCACCACAATCATCCTTGCATAAAAAACCAAGATGTCAAGATTTACAAAAATCATCATGCATTCATTTCTAAACTAGGGGCTTAAAAACACAGATCAAGCATCATTGGGACTTTGGGTCCGCCTACACAAAGATCTCCTCAACCCACCTCTAGAGGAGCCACCTTCAGTGTTTCCTTTTTGACTTGCATAAAATTGAGATTCCTGCTACCAATTCTGAAGCTCAAGATTTCTAATCCTTTCCTCCAAAGATCTTGTGGTGGCATTAGCCAACGCCAGTTGACTCACCTGAAAAATCAACAAAGACAAGTGTTAGACCCATCATCAGGATAACCAAGGAAAATCTCAGGCCCAACAAAAATTTTCAATGACCAAAAATTTCATGCCACCATAAATTTTTTCCATACCCATACCCACAAAAATTTTCCATGCTCGTGAAATAAGACTTACACATGCCAACAAATTTTCTGCACTCATCATGAATTTGTTCATGCCAAAATTCAAGCCAAAATTCATGACTCACCAACATTGTTCAAGTTAGATCATGCCCAAAAAATACAAAAATTCAAAAAAGGTCCCAAAGCCAAGATTACAGCATGATAAACCATGCAATACCCCAAATTTCAACAAGAGCACATGACAACAAAATGACAATGTCTCAACATCAAACTCTCAATTCCAAATGTCAAATTTTCAATCTCAAGTTTTAAGTTTTCAATTCCAAATTTTCGAATCCCAAATTTTCAATTTCAAATTTTCAAGCTTCACATTTCAAGTTCACTTCCAAATTTCCAATTTCAAACTCAAAGATAAAATCTTTTTCAAAGAACTACAAAAATCAATCAAAGTTTTCTTCCTAGAAATGAAAAAAAATTCAAATCAAGAAGGAACAAATGGAGATCACACATCTCAAAAACAGTGGGACCACAAAGCACTCATCGTTTAAAGTCTAATCCTAAATTTTGACTTTTTGCAGGCAACAGCAAGATCGAAGTTGAGAAGCCCTTTGATCAACATTTCAACAATTCAAGATCAAAGTAGAGAAGAACTTTGATCGTCATTTCAACAATTTAGGTCAAAGTAGAGAAGCCCTTCAATCAACATTTCAACAAGCTCAGATCGAGGTAGAAAAGCCCCTTGGTCGCCATAGCTACGGTTCCGAGGTAGAAAAGACCCTTGGTTACCTTTCATCAAGATGGAGGTAGAAAAGCCCCTTGGTTACCTTTTATTAAGATCGAGGTAGAAAAGCCCCATTGGTTACTTTTTATCCAGATCGAGGTAGAAAAGCCCCTTGGTCGTCACAGCTCTGGTTCCGAGGTAGAAAAGCCCCTTGGTTACCTTTAATCAAGATTCGAGGTAGAAAAGCCCTTTGTTTACCTTTCATTCAAATCGAGGTAAAAAAGCCCCTTGATCAACCCTCCACATTTAGACTGAGATAGAGAAGTCTCTTAGTCACCTTAATCATCAAGAATCATTTCAAAATTCATCAGGTACCAAGTAGGTCAAGTATTCACAATTTTCATTTTTGTCAAAGAGTAAGGTACTAATTCTATATTCCAAGATTTTAGGTTTGAGGGCTAGGTAATCTTTGAAAATTCAACCTCAATTAAATCATGGCCGCTAAATCAGTGTCTTTGTTTTACATTGACATTCGCTTTCTAAGATCTGTCAATAAGGGGCATTATGATGACACTCAATTTTGTACCCATGATTTAATCAAGGAAGATGACTAGAGTGACCATTCATGCACCCAAAATTTATTATCGCATTACGTGCATTAATTTATTCATTACATATTATAAAAATGATCTTGAGATTCTAATGGTCGCAATGGTATGCCCGGTTTCCAAATCAAACTATCAGATTGAAAGATATCGCATGATCAAGTTTGCACAGTCAACATGCATCATGTTTAGGTAGAATCAACCATGTATGATTAATTTAAATTTATTCTGATTGGTCAAACAATTAAAATTAATTAAATGATTTTGTGATTGGTTATTAGTTAGTGTCAAAAATAGGCTTGCGTGCATGGGAATAAAGGGGATAATTGGATAACAATAAAATTGTGGATAATCAAGACTTTTTGGAGTATTTTTCTACAAGATAATTGTTGCTGAAAAGACCTGAATTGTTAGAAAAAGAGTTTAATTTTTAGAATGTGGAATAAAAACGTGTCTAAGTACAAGTCCTTGCTCAAATAATATCAAAAAAGGAGTCCAAAATAGACTAGAACTCAAAAGCAAGCTTGGCCCCTAAAAGTGAATTTTGGAGTGCCGATTGGCACAAACGTGGGCCTTGGCCCGAGCGCACTTAGATCGAGATAAAACTCATCATTTTTTATTTTTTAAAGATAAGGGCGAGTCCCAGTTCGTATTCTGATCATTAGCTATTTTTTCGAGCCTCCCAAACTCTATAAATAGAGGCTGCATCTCAAAATTCAGTACACATTTTCACGCTTTTTGATTTTCCCTCTTCTTGACTCTCATTTCTTTCATTTTCTCTCTTACGTTAAAGACATTCTGGAGGCTCTAGCCTTAGGAATTTCTTTTTTGTAAGCAAGATAGTTTAGGTTTCAAAGATAATTGAGTAATTTTCTTTGAACCCTAAAATATTCCCTTAATAAGAAGAGCACATCTATTCAAGAGGTAGTTTTTCTTTACTTTTTTTTTTTTCTTTTGTCTCTTTTAATTTGGTAATGCATGAGTAAATGTTCTTTTAGTTTTAATTTCCAAATGCTCATATTGTGTTGTCAATATTTTGTTGAAATATGTTCTCAATGTTTTTAGTGTCATGATCTTTTTTTTAGTTTCAAAAATCTTCTTATCATTACATCTTTTTCAAAAATCATAAAACTGATTTACATCTTCCTTAAATGTAAATCTAAATTTTTGAAAAACCATAAAACCGATTTGTATCTTCCTTAGATACAGATCTAAATTTTTCAAAATAAAAACTGATTTGTATCTTCCTTTGATACAGATCTGAATTTTTCAAAATAAAAACTGATTTATATCTTCCTTAGATGTAGATCTGAATTTTTTCGAATACAAAAACAGATTTGTATCTTCTTTAGATGCAGATCTGGATTTTTTTTTTTTGCACAAAAAACAGATTTATATCTTCTTTAGATGTAGATTTGATTTTTTTTTTTTTTAAACATAGCAGATTTTGAAATAAAAAAAGGTCATGATTAATGATTTGTTTGTTTTGTTTGATGCAAGTGGCGTAGGTTTATTTCATGAATGTGGTTCTCTTCTTAAAAAAGAAAAAATATTTTTATTTTTATTTTACATAAAAACAGATTTGATTTTTTCTAACTCTCTACAAATCTAGATTTTTTTTTTTTTTTATCAGATCTGATTTTTTTACATACGAACCCAAAATCAAAATTTTTATTTTATTACAAAACAGATCTGATATTTTTAAACCAAAAGACTTTGTTTTATTTTATAAAAACATATTTGAATTTTTTTTTTTTACCAAAACTGATTTTTTTTTTTTTAACCTATACCAAAACAGATCTGATTTTTTTATGAATCAAATCAATTTTTTTTACTCACAAAAATAGATCTGAATTTTTAACAAAGAAGATGACACATTCATAAATAGACTTATGTAACTTAGTTTAGTCAAGTATCTCATGTATGCAACATATCATTCATATCATACATAAAGGGGTACATTGGTCATGAGAGTTTAGAAGACCAGACTTTGTTTGGGCAGAATGAGTGCTTAACATCTTCCCATTTCGTAACCTAGCATCCGAATTTAGTGTCTTTGGATAGGTAGACCTAGGCTTTATCTATTTTGGGTAGATTGTAACTAGGACAAAAAGCCATGTAATTCTTTGGTAGTTTGTAACTAGGACCCAAAGCCGTGTAATTCTCCATTTATCAAGTTTGTATTCTTTTTATTCAATCAATGAGAACAGAACATTTTAGTCATGTAAAGTTGTATTTAATTTTTTCTTATTTTTTGGTATAAAAAATAAGTGGCGACTCCACACCACTTACCCAAAAAGAAAGGTGTCTTGAAAAAGCACTCAAAAATCTCTTTTTTGAGAGCACCTAATTTTCTGGTCTCTCACACATGTCAAACTCGAGTTCCCTAAATTTGAGTTTTAAAAAGGTATTGCATTGCTATATATTTCTTAAACAGTGGTAGACTACTAAATATTTCAACCAAAGATGGTATTTGACTATTTTGGCTCAAATTAGAAAAGAGAGAGAAAGTATATAATTTTGTATGCAACAAATGTATATACAGATTATCCGTCATAATGAATATGGTCTGTGCAAAAAGATAAATATCTAGGGTTTGGGCTAACCAACTCAATGATAACCTCAAAATCTCATATGATGAGGACTGTAGTAATATTATTAACTCGTAAGGATTGACTTATTAATTTCTAAGGTCTTACGAGATTTATAAGGTTCTCTATAGTTATGTTCTTGGGATCATCTCTAAGAAATTTCCCTATAATTATCAGAAGTGTGTGAGATGAGAACTAAAAATACCTAAGAGTATTGTTAACAGGGAAAAAAAAATCACAGATTTTTTAATGGTTATTTGTGATTTTTTTGGGTTATATTAAACTTATTTTTTGTGATAAGACTTAAAGAGTATAGTTATCAATTTTTTTTTGGAAGAATCCACAGCAGTCGGGCTCATATATACCCAAAATTGAAACAGGCCTAAAATGCAACCTTAGCAAAGCCCAATCGCAAAAACGTGGCAACCTTTACCCAACAGAAGTCTCTAGAACCACCTTCTGCACGCACTAGAAGACCACATGTCCTCCTAAAACCCTAAACCCTCCATATATGAAACTACACGCTTGGCTACTCTGTACTCAGCCTCCACTTCCAGCAAAGCCAGCAAACAAACACAGAAAACTTCCATAGTTTTCACTTCCCTAAGCCTTAACAATGGCAACCAGAATGGTACTTGGAAACACCAAAGTTCCCTTCCATATCCTTCGCAATCGCATCGTCCAGAAATGCAATGGCATAAACAATACCTCCAAGGTGGCTGCTTATAACATTTTATTCAACAAAAGAGAATGTGGGTTCTTTGGGTTTGATCTAAAGGGGGTGGAGGGTGTTGTAGCTGTTGACAAAGGCGAAAGGGCTAGTGGTGGCTTTGTCTTCGTTGAGAAAGCTGATAAAAAAGCTGGTTTGGTAAATGGGTATTTTGTCAAGGACCAAACTCGGGTTGTAAAGGTTGCTAGTCAGCGACGTGTCGATGATGATGAGGAGTCGGATGATGAGTTGGATGGGCTTGATGAAGATGAGTGGGGTGATGAGGATGAGTATGTTGATGATGATGACTTTGTTGAGGAAGAGGATGAAGATGATGATGATTTTCAAGCTAGGAAGAGGAAGTGAGTCTTTGATCATCATTGATGAATTTTTTTTTTTTTTTTTTTTTTTNCCATAATTCAAAGCCAGCCCGATACCTCGACTTGCTATCTCAAACCGGCTAAGCCCATCTCAATAGTGAGCCAAACACTACCTAGAACATCAAGTTGAACACCCATCTAGCCATGGATGAAAGGTAGTGCTTAGGGAGTCTATCTGCCAAACATATTTTGATGTCTGGTGCAAGTTCCAAGAAGGTCATCTCAGAAGCATGTAGTGGGTCCCTTCAAGTTAAGAATATGGAGCTAGGAGGGACCCATCTACTTGGGAAAGACTAGCCTTCATCATGATAAACCCACTAATAGAAGATTATAAGAGGGGAAAGATGGAAGGTGGAAGGGTGTTGGAAAAATTGGGAAGAAAAGAGAGAGAGAGAGAGAGAGAATTTATAGCATAGACTATTTTTATATCTTAAAATTACATAAAATACTTTTACATAATTAATGCTCTGTTATCATTCACTGCATATGGGAAGCCGATTTTAGTAAGTTAATCATGGGAATGAGATTTCTTGAATGTTATCTCCCCACTTCATGTTGGGAAATTATTGTTTCACACTTTCAAATATATAATGTTTCGCATAATGTCCACACTATCACACTTGATGTCCACTTGTTATAAATGATGTGAAAGAGTCGACAATTTTGGATGTGAAATAATCAAAGCCTCTTTGGTATAATAGTGCCCCACCCCCCACCCCCCATCGGTCCAATGCCCCAATCTTGAAGACATTACCATACTTAGTAGGAGTTTTTGATAGTCGTTACCATGCTTTCTTGCCTATAATGAGCAACTCGACTACCCACTATGTTGCCAGTGTGCTTTGGGATAGGAATTTGTGATACTTCCTTATAAAATTAGCCTTGGAATTCTATTTCTATATCACGCTCCTTGGCATTTTTTACATAATCCAAATACTTTGGGCACAGGTTTTAAAATAGAATATTTTCCACTTACTAACTTTCTTCAAGGCACAATCAAAGAAATAAAAATAAAAAAACTCCTCAATGACTTAAGAATCTATTCTACTAGGTAATGTGTTACTAATGAAAGGTTGTCGAGAGTTTAAGTGATAGTCTAGCAGTAATAACATCATTTGTGGTGCCTCATGTTTGTAATTCAAACTTCACCTCTATCCATCCCCACTCTCACTTTAAAAAATAAAAAATAAAAAAAAAATAAAAAAAAAATAAAAAAAGAAAGAAAGAAAGAGAGGCTTCCAATTGATCCCCTACAATTTTTTTTTATAGGATTTCAAACGTGTGAGAAATTGTCTTTTACTTTAGGATATGTGACTGAATTACTTTAAGAATCTCATCAATGTTACTCTCATTCCAAATTTTAATCAAATTCTCAAACACTCATATAGAACTCCTTTTCAAGGATTTGTACAGTCTCTTTAGCTTACAAATTCCTTTGCCATAACCTTACTTCTTCCACTCATCTTGAATCCTAGAATTGGATAATGCAAGCATCACCTTAATTTATTTACTTTTCTTTGAAAATCTCATGGCCGTATCCGGATAAGATCTATCTTATTTTCCATTCCCCTATCATCTACAATGTGGTCTCTGAAGTGTAATTCCCCTGAATCTCCCAAAAATTGTCGTCGGTGTATAAATTGATTTTGTACCAATTTACGTGGTGCCATTTCAATATGTTGCCAATGCTATCCCTCATTGTCTTCCTTGGTCCTTACTATTTATCTTCCTTATTTGGAATATTGGGTTATCTTAAAAAAAATCATCATTCAACAGATAGATTCACACCATTATTCAACATGCCATAGAATTTTACCAATCCTATCTCTGCTTCAGCACCATGCCAAGCGTTAGAGATACTGAGCAAACAAGGAAGACAAAGTAAAAGGAAGATTTGAATTCTGGGAGCAGCGAAGAAGATGAAGTCTAACGGCTACTTCTCCAACGGTAACTTGAAGTAGTCTCAAAACGGTGTCGCATGAATAAAGGAATGATTAATGAAACGGTCCTTAAAAGGGAGTGAACTCATGTTAGTGGAAACGGTGCGTTTTACACTAACACAAGACGTCACCGTTTTTGACTCATCTCCTTCACAGGTTCAAGCCTCAACCTCCACGTTCAAGCTCTCCTCTTTATCCCAAACCCAAAACTGAAGGCAGTTACATACCTGATCATAACTGCCTTCCTTGATTAGTGGAGGTTGTTAGTTTGGGTTGTTACAAAACAGTTACAATTAAGCTTCCATAGCTTTTGACTTTGTATGTATTCTCAGCTCTATAAATAAGAGCTCTGTGTTATGTATTTGAAGTTAAGCTTGATATAATCAATTTCACTCATCTTCTCAGAATTTTCCTTTTCTCTTTTCTCTTACTTGCTCATCTTTCTTGTATTGTTTTTCTTCCCATTGTTACACACTTCCAAGCTCAAATCTCACATGGTATTAGAGCCAAGATCTATGGCTTCAACTACACCTACAGAACCTTCTCAATCAACTTCGATTCCTTCATCTTCCTCTTCTCACACAACTTCAGCTCCATCTCCTCTACTGTTACTTTCCAATATGTCAAATCTGATGTCTATCAAGTTGGATTATACCAACTACATCCCTTGGAAACACCAATTGATTACAATCTTGGAAGCATACTCGTTGATTGATCACATTGATGGTACAATTCTGAAACCGTCTCCATTGTTACTTGATGCTACAGGAGTTCCAACTTCAATTGTGAATCCTGATTTTCAATCTTGGAATATCAGAGATAAAGCATTACTTTCTCTGATCAATTCTACACTCACACCTCAAGTGTTCTCACTGGTTGTTGGGATCACCAATTTAAGAGAGGTCTGGAATACTCTTAAACAGAGATTCACCTCCACATCAAGGGCTAACATACTGAATCTCAAACTTGAGCTTCAAAGCCTCAAGAAAGGGAATGTTTCAGTGAATAACTTTCTGCAGAAGATTAAAGTTGCTCGTGGAAAACTTCTTGCAGTTGGAATAGTTATTGACAATGAGGAATTAATCTGCATTGTTCTCAGAGGACTTCCTAGGGACTTTGCTCACTTCTGTTCTGCAATTCACACCAGGAGTGATCCTATTTCCTATTAGCAACTAGCTATAATGTTGCAAAGTGAAGAACAAGCAATTATGGAGCTTTCGGATTCAGTTCCTAACTCTTTGGCTATGTTTGCTTCTAATAGCAAATCAAATGGCCACTATCAGAGTTCACCTCAGAATCATGGATTTGGAAGGGGGAGAGGTAGAAACAACTCTAACAGAGGAAGAGGTGGAGGCAGATTCAACTCCAATGGAGGCCAACAATTCATTTCTCAACCACCTCAAGGTTCCTCCTCTCATAACAATCAACATTCAACATATTAGAGTCATACACCTTCTCATGCTCTCAAAGCTGATCGACCTACATGTCAGATTTGCTGGAAATCTGGACACACAGCCTTAGACTGTTACCACAGAATGAACTTTGCTTATCAGGGCAAGAATCCCCCAGCTAAACTTGCTACCATGGCTAGTGCTACCAATGCTACTTTTGCTAATAATCAAGACCCTTGGCTGGCTGACTCTGGCACCTCAGATCATCTTACTGCCAACCTTAGCAACCTTTCAACTCAATCTCAATACAAATTGGAGAAGTAGCCGTTAGACTTCATCTTCTTCGCTGCTCCCAGAATTCAAATCTTCCTTTTACTTTGTCTTCCTTGTTTGCTCAGTATCTCTAACGCTTGGCATGGTGCTGAAGCAGAGATAGGATTGGTAAAATTCTATGGCATGTTGAATAATGGTGTGAATCTATCTGTTGAATGATGATTTTTTTTAAGATAACCCAATATTCCAAATAAGGAAGATAAATAGTAAGGACCAAGGAAGACAATGAGGGATAGCATTGGCAACATATTGAAATGGCACCACGTAAATTGGTACAAAATCAATTTATACACCGACGACAATTTTTGGGAGATTCAGGGGAATTACACTTCAGAGACCACATTGTAGATGATAGGGGAATGGAAAATAAGATAGATCTTATCCGGATACGGCCATGAGATTTTCAAAGAAAAGTAAATAAATTAAGGTGATGCTTGCATTATCCAATTCTAGGATTCAAGATGAGTGGAAGAAGTAAGGTTATGGCAAAGGAATTTGTAAGCTAAAGAGACTGTACAAATCCTTGAAAAGGAGTTCTATATGAGTGTTTGAGAATTTGATTAAAATTTGGAATGAGAGTAACATTGATGAGATTCTTAAAGTAATTCAGTCACATATCCTAAAGTAAAAGACAATTTCTCACACGTTTGAAATCCTATAAAAAAAATTGTAGGGGATCAATTGGAAGCCTCTCTTTCTTTCTTTCTTTTTTTATTTTTTTTTTATTTTTTTTTTATTTTTTATTTTTTAAAGTGAGAGTGGGGATGGATAGAGGTGAAGTTTGAATTACAAACATGAGGCACCACAAATGATGTTATTACTGCTAGACTATCACTTAAACTCTCGACAACCTTTCATTAGTAACACATTACCTAGTAGAATAGATTCTTAAGTCATTGAGGAGTTTTTTTATTTTTATTTCTTTGATTGTGCCTTGAAGAAAGTTAGTAAGTGGAAAATATTCTATTTTAAAACCTGTGCCCAAAGTATTTGGATTATGTAAAAAATGCCAAGGAGCGTGATATAGAAATAGAATTCCAAGGCTAATTTTATAAGGAAGTATCACAAATTCCTATCCCAAAGCACACTGGCAACATAGTGGGTAGTCGAGTTGCTCATTATAGGCAAGAAAGCATGGTAACGACTATCAAAAACTCCTACTAAGTATGGTAATGTCTTCAAGATTGGGGCATTGGACCGATGGGGGGTGGGGGGTGGGGCACTATTATACCAAAGAGGCTTTGATTATTTCACATCCAAAATTGTCGACTCTTTCACATCATTTATAACAAGTGGACATCAAGTGTGATAGTGTGGACATTATGCGAAACATTATATATTTGAAAGTGTGAAACAATAATTTCCCAACATGAAGTGGGGAGATAACATTCAAGAAATCTCATTCCCATGATTAACTTACTAAAATCGGCTTCCCATATGCAGTGAATGATAACAGAGCATTAATTATGTAAAAGTATTTTATGTAATTTTAAGATATAAAAATAGTCTATGCTATAAATTCTCTCTCTCTCTCTCTCTCTTTTCTTCCCAATTTTTCCAACACCCTTCCACCTTCCATCTTTCCCCTCTTATAATCTTCTATTAGTGGGTTTATCATGATGAAGGCTAGTCTTTCCCAAGTAGATGGGTCCCTCCTAGCTCCATATTCTTAACTTGAAGGGACCCACTACATGCTTCTGAGATGACCTTCTTGGAACTTGCACCAGACATCAAAATATGTTTGGCAGATAGACTCCCTAAGCACTACCTTTCATCCATGGCTAGATGGGTGTTCAACTTGATGTTCTAGGTAGTGTTTGGCTCACTATTGAGATGGGCTTAGCCGGTTTGAGATAGCAAGTCGAGGTATCGGGCTGGCTTTGAATTATGGTCCATACAATATGAATTAAGAAAATCAAGTTTCAAAGTATTCAAAAATATTATGAGCAAACATAAATATTATACTATATATATATATATATATAGGTCTTAATATACATAAAAATGAGTTTAAATGAAATTGTAATGTATTCGTGCATCATGTAGGATATCATCTAGTTTATATATATATATATATATATATCTAAAAACTGAACCAAAGCATTTAATGTTGCTATGCTCCTATTGAGCCACATTAGTAGTCATGTCATTACAATTCTTTTTCTTGAATTTCTCCTATAATTTTAAAATAATTTTCCTAAATTTTAAAATACTAATAAAAGAAAAATGATTCACAGCCTTATCTCTACCAAAAAGTTCAATCTTTATAGCTTTAATTGTAAATATGTATCTAACATTAATGATAATAACCATGAAGCCCAAACCTATATGTTGTCCACCATAAAGCCAAACCCAGTCGAATGGTCTTTAATTTTGAACGGCAACCCTTTCTGTCTCCCTACCTTTTGCTTTACCTTTGTTTCACGGTTTCAAAAAATTAGGCATTTAGCTTGCTAATGCCAGCCTCTCTCTCTTCCAAAGACAGTTTCAAATCTTCCGACTTCAGATTCATAATGCCAGGGCTCTCCCTCTTCTATTATCATAGTTCTTCCTTCCTCCAAATGTTCAAATCCTTTCAGTTGTTGCTGTTTCTAAAAAAAAACCAGAGGCATGGTATTTAACTTTAGGTGAATCATTTACGGTCTCCATGTATCTTTTAGTTTTGTTTTAATTTTTCCATTCCATTTATCTTCCAACCTTGCAGTGCCACGATTACACAATTGAAGAGCTCATCACCAAAAGCTTCAACAACGCCAACATTTTCCTCTTTAGCAATTAGATTGGCCAGATGAATATAGAGAAAGGTACATCATCACAACATTACCTAATCTTTCTCCTATTTACATTAAATCTATGCATGCAGCGGTTTATCCAAAAGCCTCTACCTAATACAGTCACTATTTTTTTTTTCTTCAAATTTTGCGTTCTTTAGTTCTTTTTCCTTTTATGTTTCATTAAACTTTTTCTAATTGATCAAAATATCTCTCATATATGTTAACATTAAACCGGATAAGAAAACTTTACATACCTTTTGTTTCGAAGGCACTCCAAGAAGCAAAATTAATGCAAGAGACTGTACAGTAGAGTGGTGTTGGAAGAATAATCCCCCCCCTAAAAGAATAAATTCAATAAATTTTCTATAATTTGGTGCTATAAATTGAAAGAATCAAATCAAATTGAAAAATATAAATAAAAATGTTGATATGGAAAATTGTGGAAAGAGAGGGTTTATAAGCCCTAGCCCTGTAAGCCCACACCTGTGTAGAGTAGATCGTTCAACACTTGCGGCACAAACCCATTTTTGACCTATTGGTCCTAGTATCATAGGTGACCAAACGGCCGCCTCCCAACAAAGACCTTGCTAGCGAAGTAAGCAAGAAGAGGTATGCGCGGGTGCAGTTGTTCAATAACTACATTATGACTTGATCCCTTCAAAAGGGTAGGTAGGCAGCTTGAGAAAAAATTCTCAGGTTCAGTCGCCAAACAAAAACAATCGTTCAAATTCTAAAAACTCGAATAATAGGGGAACTGCGGGGAAAACGGGTAGAAATCGAGAAGTAGCTATGACAAGGTGACTTCTGGTTCTTAACCCTCAAACACTACTTTGAACTTTTCAATCCTCCTTCTTAACCCTTCACCAGCACAAACAAAAGGAGAGAGGAAAGTAGAAAAGGGAGGAGGGGGGGGGGGGGGAGAAGTCTAGTGCTAGTTCTTACTGAAACTTCTTTATCTAACTTTCATTTTTTTAGTGGTTTCCTGTTATATTATTTGGATTGAAATAAAGACAAAAAAAAAAAAAAAAATTTCCCTTTCTTTCTCTTCTTTCTTTTTTATCCCTTCGATGAATTGCGTTTTGCCAGAGATGTTTTTTTAGAAAGATTTTCCATTGGATAAAAAATGAAAAAATANGGGTGTTGGAAAAAAAAACCCCCCCCCCCCCCCCCAAAAAAAAGTATTTAAAATATTGTATAGGAATGAAAAGCTGAGTTGAAATTGTAACAAATAACCTCTAAAAAAAAACTATTTATAATATAATATAGGGTTATGGATTCCTAATCAAATTTGGTTATATAATTTTTTTAAAGGATGAATATGTTGGTAGAGTCCATTTGATATAAAATTTAAATCCTATTGAAATTAAAATTATATATATTTGTTGAGTCTCCTTTAATATAATTATAGAATTTAAATCATATTGAAATCATAATTTCTAATCAACGTTAACATTAAAAAAAAAAAAAAATGAAAAAAAGAAGAGAAAGAAAACGTGGTTGATAGATATAAGGAAATATGATAGTTTTTTTTTTTTTTTTTTAAATGTCATCAACGTAGAAATTACCAAATTAATGGAGATCGATATATTCCATTTTCTGGGATATATTTATATTAATGGAGTTATTATATAGTTTGTTAGGATTATCTAAAAATTCCCCGATTAGACAATAATTTATGTCTCCATTAAGTATAGTGGTCTTATGGCACCAAACAACTAAATTCAATTTTTATAAAAAGAAATTTAATAAATTTTCTATAATTTGGTGCTATAAAATTGAAAGAATCAAATCAAATTGAAAAATATAAATAAAAATGTTGATATGGAAAATTGTGGAAAGAGAGGGTTTATAAGCCCTAGCCCTGTAAGCCCACACCTGTGTAGGTAGATGGAAAGAATCTAAATAAAGGCTCATACGCAGTAAGCCTCGTCAACTAAAAATCAAAGGTTTCGGTTATACATATATATATATATATATATATGTTTGTGCGCGTTGTACAATTTAATTTATATAGTTGAGACTATCCAATCCACATGGAACCAAATTCATGCTGCGCAATAGTATTTCTGCACATAAATTTAGTCCCTAACTCCCTATTCCCTAGTTTCGTTGATAACTTGTACTTAGTAGTAAGTAAATCAAATTCATCTTTTTGTATATACCTGAGATTTCAATAGCAATTTGTTTTCATGAAAAAGAGTATCAAGCACCGAGTTTCTTCACGTATGAAATCAATGTTTGCGCAAACTATATTTTATTCTGTTGATCATAAAGTCATCCTGGGGAAGGGTAAGTGTTTTCTTTAGATAGAACTTTTTCAGGCATTTATTAAAATGAATGCATACATCGAAACAATATATACGAGTAGATTGTTCATCCTATATATATATATATATATAGACACACACGAGTAGACTAGCCGAACATTTGCGACTGTTGCAAGTAATGATATTAAGGGAATATTAAATGAGGGACAAGAAATAACTGTTAAAAGGCTTTCAGCACATTCAAGGCAAGGATTTAACGAGTTCCAGAACGAAGTCTTTTGCCTAGCTAAACTTCAGCATCAAAATCTTGTCAAGCTTTTAGGATGTTGCATTCATGAAGAAGAGAGGATCCTGATATATGAATATATGCCCAACAAGAGCTTGGACTCCATTATTTTTGGTTTGGCTCTATCAAGAACTTAGCTTATATAAAGTAAAATTTTCTCTACATTCACTACAACAAACTTGAGTTTTTTCAACATATTTATACCCACGGTCACTAAAAAATGTAAATAAAAGCTTAATCTTCTGCGGTTGAGTACAACTATAGAGTAAAAATAAGGAAATTCATAAACTTCTGCAGTTGTTATAACTGAAAAAAGAATTAAAAAGTATTAAAAAATGCGGATTGTGAAAGTGTAGTATGTGCAATGGAGTTTGTTTATCTCCTGTAGCAAATTTGATTATCGCCTGTTTGATGAAAGTCCTGAGTGGGTTTTGTTTTGATATAAATCAGTGCTAATAAGAAAATTAAGATTAATTGTTTTGTGTGCCATGTATATGGTGCATTTGTAACTATTGGTTAGAGTTGGTAGAGCTATTGTTGAGAAATTTCACATGTATATGGAAGCTTTTTTATACATATATAAATTATCCAAAATGTGTGTCTATGTTTTCATGGAAAAATCACTCAAAACAATTCTCTGTGGCATTATTTTCTAGGTTCAAAACTCACCCAATTTCTACTGAAAATGTTCAATTTTTCCCCCTGTTGTCTTGCTCTTTAATATTTACTACTTCCAAATCTTGCAGGTTTGCAACTTTTGGTGCTTTAATTTTGCTAGAAGTTCCACTCAATCTCTGAAGAGTGTGTATTAATGTCAACCATTCACTCTGTGGTTATCCAGGATTTGTTCTAAAATAGAGGTTGCTTTCTTTTATTGAATGACTTAAAACTTCTCGAGACCTGAATTTTGTTACTCAAGTTGATTAAATATGACCCATATGGGGGGAACTTCATTATTAGTTACATAGATTCATAACAGTTTATTAACTATGTGATACCTTGTTATTTATCATTTGTTTGATTTTCATGTTACAAATAGCAAAATTGATTAGATATCCTCCTTATTGTAGAGAAACAACCATATGTTCAATTCAATATGAAGGAAGAAGAAGAGAACCGATGCCAGATTCAGGAATGGTACCCAAAATTTAAGTCTATTTTCATTAAAACCAGAATCCATGAACTTCCAGAATCCTTTATCCAGTACCTTTGGCTTCTTGGCGATTCTGGTCCTTTCCCTTAAAAATAGGAATTACTGTAGCTAAGTCTATAAAACTGAAATATGATAATTTATTACCTCTTATCTTTCACTAGCCTGTTTTACTTACTCTAGGAGCTTTTCTCATAATAGCCTTTCAAATTTCCTCACATGTCACATGGCTGTTTTAAGATCACTAATATTGAAGATGAAGCTCGGCTTATATTTAATCTTTGATTGACTATAGTGGATTTTCTGTTATTTTTGTCAATATGTCAATGTAATCAAATTTGCTGCATGACTGTGTTTCATTGCTTCAGGTCATAAACTAGACATGAATGTGGCATTTCTTTTCATTTCAATGTCACATATCTTCTTCTTTACTCTTGTTTGATTAACATTTTGCTTTACGTGTGCACTCAGGTCCACATTGCACAGAGTTTTGGTGAATGGTCAAGAGAGATATTCTGTAAGGCCACCCTTTTTTCTTCTTCTTTTTTTCCCTTTCTTTTTGAGTAAAATTGTTGCAAGACCCTTTATAAGCTTTTGAATGATCCATGCTTATAGTGTCAGTTTCTGCAATATCATCATCTAAAGGGTCAACTTTATTTTCTAACTGTTTTCTCTTTTATTTATTACTTGCAGCTGGAATGTTTTTTTGCATGGTGCTGAACTGTGTTATAGATGGCCATTTACAGTTTTGCTATTTGAAAATTTAGCTGCTTGGACCTACTTACTAATATTTTCCCGTATTAGTGGTAGAATCAGTTGTGGTAGTTTTAAATGTGTTACAAATGGTCATGTAGATTATTACTGTGTGATTCTTTAGCTACTTGGATCTAAGATAAATTATTCTCCTGAAACCTTGGTTTTTTTTTTTTTTTTTTTTTTTTTTTTTTGAGAATGTGAAACCTTGGTACTTTATTGAGCCAATTTGACTTCATTTACATAATCAATATTTGTAGTGCACATACTGATTCTCTTGCTCCACTGACTTGCTCATTGTGTGTGAAGCCTGATTTCTTGTATTAGTTATATAAGTGACTTGCTCATTTTGTAGTTAAAACAATAAACTGTGGAGGTTTATTGTATTGTGTACCACTGTACCGTGCTTGATTAATACTTCTTTTTGTATTGTATATATTGCAAAAACTAAAAAGCCTTAGAGCAGGCCCATGGGATCATGGCTCCAATGAAAGACTAAAAAAAAGCTCAAGAAGCCCATTTTCGGCCCCCAAAATCTCAATAGAAATATGAGCCAATCCCTCCAAGTAAAGTAACAGAGGCCCACATAATTCTAGTTGGGGTTTGTCAAACAGAACAAAGTTGTCTCTCAAACTGAATTAGGAAGGATCATAGGGTAGGAGTAGGAGTAATAATTATTCTCATTAATTAATGCTAATAGAGGTGGTGTGGTGTGGTGTCTTTTCCTCTTCTTCGTTGTAGCTGTACTAGACCAATCCATCATTCTCATCACTGTCAGTTATTGTGCCTACTTTTTTATTGTATGTCAGTGACATTGAGAGAGAGAGAGAGAGAGAGAGAGAGAGAGAGAGAGAGAGAGAGGAAATCCCTTAATAAAAAAAAGTGTTTCAAATCCCCAAATAAACACAGAAATACTATTGAACAAAAGAGGGCTAAAATGAGTAACTAGATATAACATTCTAACTACATAGTTAGTAGGTAATGTTTACAAACTATACTTTTTATTAGTATCTCGATTTTAAGAGAATCGATTTTGGCCTTTAAATCGAGTCTCAATGACTCGATTTTCATCTCTGATGTGGCATCTTTTTTCACGTGGTGACTGCTTGAAAATCGAGTCTCTAAGACTCGATTTATAAA
This sequence comes from Quercus suber, assembly GCF_002906115.3. Lineage (NCBI taxonomy): Eukaryota > Viridiplantae > Streptophyta > Magnoliopsida > Fagales > Fagaceae > Quercus > Quercus suber. The sequence continues at coordinate 245,589 of NW_027069760.1, read as the reverse complement.
CCAAAAATAATATACTCAACAGACCCAAACACAAAATACAACAGCAAAAACATGAAAAGAAAGAAAGAGAGAATAAGAAGAAGAAGAAGAAGAAGAAATGGAGACCCAGTCGTCAGTCGCAGAGCACGACCCAGGTAGTCGTGCGACCATGTTTCTGTTTCTGGGCTTTTTTTTTTTTTTTTTTTTTCTTCTCTTATTCCGGTGAGGTGAGCTTTAGATTATTTCTCCCTCTCTCTGATTTGATTGAATATTTTTTGGGTATTTCGGGTTGTACATGGGCGACTTGAAACTTAAAATTTTTTTGGTTTATAAATCGAGTATTAGAGACTCGATTTTCAAGCGGTCGCCATGTGGAAACAGTGATACTCAGTGTTTCTAGGAACAGTGACTTACAGGTCTTCATTATTCCTTCCTAAGTAATTCTTAAGTTGAATAGAACTGTCATTCTTGCTTGCTTTTAATATTTTAATTAAGAATTCTTTTTTTTTCATGTATTGTAGGCCACATATTATAAGAAAGAGTTTTTTTTTCCCTACTCTTTATAACCTTGTTTAAGACAATTTGAAGGAATTCTACCAATGGCTAGAAGTGTTGGAAACAATGATGCTTTTGCAAGAGAAGAATCAACTAGAAGTGCTAGAAACTATGGAGCTATTACAAGAAAAGAGTCAGTTGGTAGTGCTAGAAACAATGGAGCTATTGCAAGAAAAGAGTTGGCTAGAAGTGCTAGAAACTATGGAGCTGTGGCAAGAGAAGAGTCGGCTGGAAGTGCTAGAAATTATGGAGCTATTCCAAGAGAAGAGTCGGCTGGAATGGAGCTATTGCAAGAGAAGAGTTGACTAGAAGTGCTAGAGACTATGGAGCTATTGCAATAGAAGAGTCAGTTGGAAGTGCTAGAAACTATGGAGCTATGGCAAGAGAAGAGTCAGCTGGAAGTGCTAGAAACTATGGAGCTATAGCAAGAGAAGAGTCTGGAACAAGTGAAAGCGATGGCTCATGAGTTGGTAACTAAAACACTACATTTTTTGACATGTCTATCAAATTACCATTCTAATATTTGCAACCATCTATAGTTGACAAGTGAAAGCGATGGCTCATGAGTTGGTAACTAAAACACTACATTTTTTGACATGTCTATCAAATTACCATTCTAATATTTGCAACCATCTATAGTTGACATGTGTCTATCAATTTTTTTGACTGTATAGGAAATAAGAAAGGTCGAGGGGCTAGACGGAATCTAAAACTTGCAAAATTTTTTACAAAGGAAAGGTTCCCAATCATATGGAAAAAGGGAAGACCAATAGGGGAATATTCTAGAGTATTCAAATCGGAGTGTACTACCCTTGTTAGACGGATTAGTATAGTACCTTTACAAGTCAAAGATTGGAGAGAGCTGCCTTATCAAAACAAAAGAAAGCTATTTGATTATATATTGGTACGTTATATAAAAGCGTTTTGAAATAAAAGTTTTCTTTATAATGCACAAATGTAATCCTTATTAGTTTTCTTTTTTTAGGAACGCTTCATTGTTGAGGGTCAAGAGACTCTTGTTTGGTGGCAAATGAATAGGTCATACAAAAATTACTGAAGCTCCTTGAAAAAAAAAATGGTTTAAGCCATATGAGGAGGATCCTGAGGAGGCACTAGAAATTTTGCCACCTAACATGGCGGATGATGATTGGAACTATCTTGTGAATTTATGGAGCAATAAGGACTGTAAGGTACTACTACATATGGAAATTATTATCTTGTGAAATTTTATATGGAATTAAAAATATATTTTAATCCAATGTATGTTTTTGAATGTAGACAATGTGTGATAAAAACAAGTTTTGTTGTTCCAAAAACTTTATCATTCACATTATTGGATCAAAAAGCTTCCAACAATGAAGTGAAGAAGAGGTTTGTATGTATCATTTTCTCAATCTTTGAAACTTAATTTTTTCAAGATAAAATATTGTTGCATAGTTATTTATGGTGCTTGACATTTTATGGAATGTCTATACTTTGTGTTGTTTAAATGATAGATATTTTATGGAATGTCTATGCTTTGTATTGGTTAATGATAGAGGGAGAAAACTGGAGAAGATCCTAGCCGACTTCAATTATTTGAGATCACACATACGAGATCTAATGGGCAAGCTGCAAATGAAACTACATAGGAAGCATTGGTATGGAAATTCCTAAAAATGCTTGTATAATCATCACCATCTCAATTTTAGTCTCTATTGAGTCATTGATATTAGGTAAGAATGGTTTTGATTTTGATCTCAAGACCACAGTTTGGTATTGACTTTTAAATCACATTTTGGTCTTGACATTCTGACATTAAGATCAAGTTGATATTATTTTTATGGTATAAACACTTAGTTAATCATATTAATTTAATTAATACATTCTGTAGGTAAATATTTTTGTATAAGCTGATCTTATGAAATAATTCAAAGATTCAAACCACAAAAATAGTGAGGAAAAATTAAACCAACAAGGTACACACTTGCATAACTTAAAAATATATATGATTCAGTGAGATGTTTACCTCCATGATAAAGATGGCGAAAATAGATAAAAAAATTCATTATAGTCATAAGGATTGTAAACACTCAACCTCTCAACTTAGCCATTAACCCTAGAGAACTCTAAATTTTCTATTACATATTTTTAGAGTGTTAGCTATAATGTTGGTAAATTCATGACAATGTAATTAAAGTTTGTTTGAGTGGTAACATTGATATTTAACTGCGAGACCAAGTTCAAGATTCAACTCAAGTTAAGGCAGTCTTGGATTTCTCAACTGCCTCTTGATCGATTGAGAATTGAGATTCACGATTCTCAACAGGCACATCTGAAAATACGTACATAGAGCTTCACGTCCATTGTGAGAGCTTCCCCAAATTTAATTAAATGATTTTTTTTTTTTTTTTGAGAAACTTAATTACATGAAGTTGAAATTAAACGTAATTAAAGATTATGTAAAGATGACTGCATAATTTAAAGGGAGGATATAAAATGTATGAAAAATATATGAGCTGACAGTTGGACCTACCATTTTAGAAGTGGGGAAAGCTTTTATATGTCGCAAATTGCAATTCTATCAGGATTTTTCGTATATGAAATAATTATTATGTGGACATTTTTTAAAATTTAGTTTACTATTTTAACCTTAATTAGTTATATATATTTTTTCCATAGTGGTAGGTGATTTTTTTTTTCCATAACGTTAGTTTTGATTATTGAAAAGATGAAATGAAAGGAGGAAAATTTCATTTTTGATGGTATATATAGATAAACTCTACAATCATTTCGCATGTCCATAAACTAATCTTAAAGAGATACGTCCATAAAATAAAATTTACTGATTTTTTTTTTAAGAAAAAGAAAAATGGTTTATAATTTATTTATTCTTTTTCCTTCTTACAAGTTTATAAATTTGAGACAAAGTTTATATGTTGTATTGATGTTCCTAGAAATTTGTGCTCATATATCTATTACATATTTTCGACAAATTGGGCAAGTAAGGTTTTTCCTCAACCAGTTGTCCACACAATTCAAATGGAACATGTGTTTGCAAACCGAAAAAACTCGACATGAATCGCCATCTACGAAATCCTCTAAGCAAATGACACATTCATGGGGACTTGACGAAACATCTAAGTTTCTGTAACTTATGGGTGGCGGTAGTGATTCCAAGGCTACTTGTCGTTGTTGCTCTTCTGTTCCTTCTTCATCAATGTTAACTCTATCCCATACCTCCACCAATAGAGCTTGGAAGAATGCTATATTATTTCTAAACGGGGTTTGCTGTGATATTGCAGAAAGAATCCGTGTCTGGTGTCTTCTTTGTCCGGCTTCAAGATCAATATGGCGGTCATGCATATCGAATAGAAGACAGGAAAATAACATGCAAACTGTGGTGTGAATGAGGGCAATGACAATTGCACATAAGAAGCAGAAAGCTACAATGGCGAATGAAGCTGTAAGTACAAGACTAATCGCAGTGACGTTTGATATAAGAGAAGTAGGAGGAGGTGGGTGAGCAAAAGCTTGGGAATCCATGATAGCTTTGATTGATTCGATCGTTTGGGTTTTCATTATGAAGTTTTGGTTATATATACATTGATAAAACCATTTAGGAACTTTGTTAGAACAAACCTTAGTATCACAAAAGTGGGAAAAAAGGAACTGTTGGGAATCCAGACCTACATATATCTATTAAAGGAATAAATAAATTTAAGCCATTTGTTAATTGAAACTGTAATTGCAATTTGCAACGATGAAAAAGTAACAAAATGTTGTAAATCCAGACCTCCATTTGTTGTGTAACCCAATTATAGACACTTAGTTTTTCATTTTTAATAAAAATAATTAGATATCAACAATAGTGCGAAAGCATGTTTAAATATGTGGTACCTAAACATATGTACCACGTATCTAACTAACAACATGTGAGTTTCATATTATGTACATATTGTACAATGTACATAATATGAAACGCAAATAAATAAAGCCCATTAATCCATGCCTAAGTAACTGCTGCCATTATCAACCTTTAAATTGTTTACAACCTCTTCTATCAAAAAATTTTGCACACATGCACTGTATAGGTCGGCCTACTCTGTTCTGTTGGTAACCCTAGTTGTACTTGCCACTTTTACTGAGACCTTGAAACTCTTTTCTTACTTTTTTACAGCTATATATGTGTGTGTTCAATTAAAAAAAGGATGGAAACCCCATTCTTTAAAATACAAATAAAATAGATTATAGTACATGTAGGAACTCAAGATTTGGCAGCTCAAGCTAGCCCACTTAAAATAGTAGTGCCTTGTACTTCAATTCGAGCCCAAACAATAGAATTTTTTAGTGTAGACAGTGGGAAGACAATTATGATATAGTTACAGGTTAAGCCTAGGGCTAAGGATGTGGTGCCCAAACAAGGAAGAACGAATCAAGTAGTTAATGAGAATAAAGTTCTCCTCGGTCACTTCCAAGTAACAGTTCTTATATATGATTGACACGGGTTTTTATTAGGCAATACACTGTTCACTTTTTTACTTCTTATTTTCTGTTTCCAAAAATATCAGACCCCCCACATTGTGGACCTCCACTTGTATGCCCTAAGGCCTTTTCCTAGATACTTGTTCCATTAGGGCTCTGCTGAAGGTGGTAGAAAGGGTTGCTAGCTGTGAAAATATTATTCAAGTGTCACTTCCTTATTTATGCAGCTAATAAGGTTGTTACAGAGCATTCAATGCAGGGATAGAAGGTATACCCTTTCAGGAAGCTTCCTCCCACCATGCTGATTCTTTCCTCAGGCTTCATTCCTCTTAGTTGGGCCGTCATAAGATGCTACATCACCTCTCTATTCTCTTCTTGGGTAGACAGAGCCCTTGGGTTGGATGCGCTTTTACAGGTGGGTTCGTGCATGATACCTCGCCTTTTATTCTTCTCGATCCTTAGACACCCCACAATACACTTTTGACCCTAAAAAATGTATATTAGTATTTTCATTTTGAACATTTATGTTTGATTTTGTTTTCATTTTAGCCCTACCAGTTGTTTATTTTTGTCTATTATTAAATATGACCATCCATAATATATATATATTTTTTATAATATTGAAATTTTTACATTGCATAACATTTTAGAGCTAATATTTCATAAAATATTTAAACATAAAAGGCACTTAACATTCAAAGTACTAGAAGAAATATGAACCAATATAAAAGAAAAATCAAAATAAATAACTCACACATATAATGGTATAATAGAAAAAAGAATATTTTAGTCTCTAATATAACGATATAATAGAGTAAATATCTATTTCCTTTCGTTTCTTTTCATTTATAAAATTTTTCATTAGAAAGGAAATAACTCACACATATAATCAACCATTCTCTTTCTTAAATAGAGTGTTAGGGTCTATTTGGGAACAATTTATTTAGAAAAAACTGAAAACCGTTAGGTTCTAAAAGTTTAGAACAATTGGCAAATTATGAGCACAAACTTGTCTAAATATAGATTCTTAAGTCTATAAGTATGATTAGACAATGCTCAAGTTGTTGCAAGTCAGAATGCAAATTGAGATCTAAAAGGTATTGTGCCTTCTCCATTAAAAGTCACAACTGAAAATCATTTCCATACTAATAGAACTGGTAAATCTAAATTTGCTGCATCAAATCAATTATAGTTGATGATCTAAATCTTTGAGTAGGGTTCTCAAAGTTACAAAAAGGAGCATTTGTGTGAAACAAATTCATAATAGAAGAGTCCGTGGATTCAAAACTACATATGGTCACATAAGTAAGTATTACATGAGATAGCAGTAGATTTAGAGTTAAGTCTATTGTACAAACTTCTATTTTATTAGTGAATTGTTGCCTTGTAGATTGTTTAAGTTAAATCCTCCCTAAGTTTTTATCTTGAAACTGGAAAGTTTCATTGATTTTCTTGAGTCATCACATCTTATGTTATTTACTTTTCCACTATGGATGATACATACGATGATTGTTTAACCTAGATCTGAATAACTAACCTAAATAACAACTTGGCCAATAAATTAATTTAAACATATTATGTTTTCTAGGAGTCTAAAAATCTAACAAAAACTTTTTGCTAAAAATGTTTAAAAAAAATTAAAAACTAATTGAATAGTACAATATTGGAATCCATGAATAATACTAAAAAGAAGCTAAAACTCAAATAAGTTGAACATTTTTCATCACATCCCAAACAAACTCTTAATCAACTCGGTCTTTCATTCAAATAGTTTGCCAGTGTTGAGATAGTTTTAGTTTTGAACTCTTTTTTTGTAAAGCTTACGAGACCAAGTATTTGGAATTGATCTTAGGATCCAAAGGTCAAAGAATCGTCAGCCTTTGATATAAAATATATCATGGGTTGCTTTTGGAACAAGCAAATTTTAAATTGCCTAATTGGTTGTTTTGATTTTGTAAGGTTGAATTTATTTAACAATGTGTTAGTTTTATTCGATGTCAAATTTGCTTGTAATTCAGCAATTAGATATCCTGTATTTAGGTGGGAATCATGTAAGAGTAGTATGTGAAAGAGTATGAGGAATTCAAGTGTGTGTGCATTCAAGAGCATTCTCACGACTTGAACTCGCAAGTGACTCGTGACTAATAACTTGCCAAAATGCCACACGTGAAGCATGTAGGAAGCTAAAGGGTCATGACAGCAGGAGCACTACAGAACAAAATAGGACAATCTGGCCAGTCAGTTATTTCGCGACTGGAACTCCGACTTGTCCCAGTTGTGAATGAGTCACCACAACCCCCTGTTTTGCAAAAAAAAAAAAAAAGAATTTTCACATTCTTACATACCCTACTATAAATACCCTTATACCCACGAAATGTAGAGAGCTTTTAGAGAGAATTTTGAGAGATAAACCCAAGAGAAAACTAAGATTGACTCATCCACAATCTTAGATATTTGATTCTCCAAATTCCTCTACTCTCACCCTCTCCATTGACATATCCTTGAGAGAACCTTTAGCCAAATCTTTATCTCACCATACTCATATCAGTGAGAAGGTTATTTGGTGCTTGAGAAGTAGTTCAGAAAGAACCAATTCATTTAGTTGATGCAATGAGCTTATTGTGAGATCTAGAAAGCTAGAGAAGACACTGTTAGGCTCAAAGTTGTTGGAGTAAGAAACTTGAAAGACTTAGGTGCATCAGGTAGATTAGGCTTGGAGGGTCTATTACTATTCATGTATCCCAAATTTATTCTCTAGTGGATCATTTTACCGCTTGGAGGGCCGCAGAGAGATTTTTCGCCGAGTTATTTGGTTTCCTCTTCAATAACACGTATCGATGTTATCTTTGTGTTTGCATTTCTCTAATCCTTACTCTTACATTTTAATTACTGTTGTGTTGTGATTAATTATGGCTTAGAGTAGTTTGTTTATTTGGGTATTGCTTGTACTTATCATTCCACACATTTATTGTTTGAGTATAAGCTTATGTTGTTAATTTTGAAATTGGGGGTCTAAACATTCATTAGTGTTTTATACACCAAGTGAACTTTTAGATTCAAGCATCATTATTTGACATCAAATTATCAAAAAAGAGTACCAGTAGACTAATTTTTTTGAGGAACTACTATTAGACTAATTGACTAAGGCAATCGAACAAGAACAATGGTACAAAGGTTATGGACCCAAATTTTAGCTTTACTAGTTATTGTCCCATGGCAGTTCTAGGAATATTTTTTAAGGTGGTCATTAAGAAACTTAAATATACAAAATCTAATAAAAAAAAAAAACTTCATATATTAGCAAAAAACACACATAAATACATAAAGTATTACAATTTCCTTCCACGAACTTTTTTATTTTGAAATTGTTGAATAATAGTCTCATTATGAATGCTATAAGCTACATCTCTTTTAAAATTTTAGTTAAATAAAATTTTCCTTAGGCCTTTCTTTTTGTTTGTAAAGACCTTATATATTGTTAAGGGTACCAAAGTTTAAAGACAAAATTTAGCTACAAACTTAGTTGTAGTATAAAGCTATAACTCTCACTAAAATAATTAACATGACTACATATTTTGAAAATTTGGCTATTGAATTTCATGTTCTTTATATTCTTAAAACATATGTCAAATTATATGCCAATCGGATGTTATTTATTATACGATGCATAAATTCATTTTTTATACATAAATTTAGACTACAAAAACTTGAAATTTAAACATTTGATTGAAGACATAATTATTGATTTTTGATCTTCTTGAAATTTTGTAAGTATGAAGGATATAAGAAAATAATGTAATCAAATATTGGATTTATCAAAATTTACATCCAATAAAAAAAAAATTTGACAGTTGTAACCTTAGTCTACAAGACTACAATCAAATTTCTTGCCAAACATTGTCCAAAGTTTAATTATGTTGTGCCTAAAAAATTTGTGACCACCCTAAAAGGATAAAAAAATTTAGGGTGGTCACAAATTTTTTTTTTTTAAAAGGATAAAAAAATTATAAATCTTTAAAAGTTATTGTTAGGTTCTAAGACTATAGGAACTAATGTATTAGAATTTCAATTTGTATTATGTTGGCAAACCATGATCAAAACATAGAGTCTGGGTTTAAGCTTCCTCAAAGTGTGTTTACTTATAAAATTAGAATTGAGTGATTGCAAAAATTATTGGACTAAATCTGCAAGGCTTGATCGATCAAAAATTAGACTCGATCAATCGAACCACGTTCAGATTTATTTTTCTGTAGAAATTCCAATTCAATTCAAGCCCATTTGACGTGTAGGGTTTTGTATTTTACTCTAAGTATAAAAGGAAAAATCCTAACTATGTTTTAGAAGTCTTTTTTGGAGTTGTGTGTTGAATTTTTTGTGAGATCTAGAGGTATTTACCTTCTTACACACACTTAGAGTTATTAAGATCAAGATTCATGTCAAAAACTTGGTGATCTCTTCAGTTGCTACAAAAAAACTTTAAAGAAGATCTGAAACCTTTGAGTGGAGTCTCAAAGTCACAAATAGGAAAACTAGTTGTTGCAGTGGATCAAAGAAAGAAGTAGTCCGTAGATTCGGAGTTATCATGTGGTCCTGGTAGTAAGTTTTCTACTCAAGATAGCAATGAGATGTTAGTGGTCTAAGTTCTATTATACAAACTTTAATTCTTTCATAGTGGATCTATTTAACTTTGAGGATAGCTAGGTTAAATCCTCCCCACGTTTTGTACCAATTAGGTTTCTCTGAGTTATCATATCGTTGTGTTCTTTATATTTATATATTATTTACATGATATGATTTTAATTGAATAATTTATCTAAGTAATCACTTAGCTAAATAACTAGGCTAAACAACTTGTGTTAAGGGGTCTAAAAACATACATTTATGTATATAATAAATTTTTTTTTTTCAAATCAGGGTGGTTTTTTGAGCACCGTAGATACAATGTAGAGCTGCCCCTGGCTTTGCACCATTTTTTTCTTCAATTTATTAATTTATAGATATTATAAGTAGACACATTATAAAAAGTATTTTTATTTAAAAGAAACAATAAATTATATATTATTATAGATTTTGTTAACAGATGACCTAATAAATTATATAATATTATTGATTATGTTAATAGATGTCCTAAAGGCATTCATTTGGGAAATAATTTTAAAAAAAAAAATTTACGGGGGAAAAAAAAAAACACTTGTTTAATTTGTGACTAAATTTGATTAGTTTTTTGACTTAATATGCTAGCTTTGATTTTCATGGAAAATTTTGTTGCATGGGTCCTAACAAAAATGGAAGTCTTGTCTCAAGCCTCAATTTCATCAAAACACACCCACGTATGAAGCTAGCGTACGCCATTGAATGAAAGTTTATAGAAGTGAGTTATAATTAAAAGTACATCATTTTCATGGATTCCTTGGAAAGCTCTGGATTCTCAACTACGTTCTACGTCTATTAAATGAACAAGCTGTAAGATAAGAAAAAAGGGCTGAAAGCCTGAAACCTTTACACGGCTGCAGTGACGCCATTGTTGTTGCCTTGCAAGTCAACGTGGGCACTGATCTGCACACGATTTATTTTCCGCGTAGGCCGATATTTTTTTATCTTTCTAGACCTCCATATGCTGGTACGACATATTGGACATGTCAATTGAAAGTTCAACCAAAGCCTAATGCATTCGGAATGGAAGATGTGGTTGCAGAAAGGAAAACGTTGGCATGGATCACCAGGATTATAATCCTCCAAGCAGATCACACAGTAGTGATTGTTGCAACTTGATGTTTTTTCTTGATCACTACTTTCATAGCTTGAGATTGGTGTCAGCCTCTCTTGCGCACGCTTCCTTTGCTCCAATTCATCATTCGAGGACTGCTTTTCATCTAATAGAACAACTATAACGAGGCCACACATCAATGCTAAACAAAACAACGTGAAGCATACTATAATGGACTCCAAGGGGGTTAGAGGAGGAAGTGTTTCGTCTTCATTAAGAAAGGGTGAAGGATACGTCCAAGGATACATAGGATTAGGATACATGATCAATTAGAAATTTTGGTAAATCCTTTAGAAAGTAGTAAATGTTGGTGGTCTCTTAACTCTCAATGTGAAAGACCATTTATATTAAGATTTAAGACAAAGACAGTTAATTTTGTTGGAGATTTTATAACCTTTAAAGTTCAAACACAACTCACCCAATCCTGTTCAATATTACGTGAAAAATTCCCGTCCACTACTTATTTATGGGGAATGATACGCGTAATTTGGTTTAAGAACCATTGATGGAGAAATCTCAACTAAACACCTTATAACTGTTAAAACTTAAACAGATCAAGGAGAGAATCTCCAAAACTTTACTTTTTTCTTTCTTTTTCATATTTATAAATTTGATAATCACAATCCGCGAAAGGTGATATAAACCATGTATGTCTATCAGTTGAGTCACAAGTGACAAGACTCTTCTTAGCCCCTATGCTTAAATATTGCTAAATGCTCTAAAATTGTTACCCAACTTATTTTTAGCAGACCTAAATTAGAGATTTGGTGTGATTTACCAAATCAAATACGGCCTCACAAATGAACTCCCTAATCATCTTTAAAAAAAAAAAAAAAAGGATTTAGTGTAATTGGATACCTAAGATATTAGATCTTGAACTCATTATTCCTCTAATTTTTAGTAGCATTTGTATTTCTAAGGGATCCTTTTGGAGTGAGCTTAAGAATTTTCTTATGAGACTCATCCTAAGTCTTCTTATTTTCAAAATTTTAAAAGATAATTAGTCTCAATGCATGCTCAGAGGCTCTTCTATTTTATTAGTAAAAATTAATAATTTGCATCTTTTATAATCTAGGACTACATCATTTTCCAATCACAAAATAGAGGCTAGTCCCAAATTATGGGAGAGATAAGACTTTCTTTTCTATTTTTTTAGTTTAGTGTTCATAATTTTACATTCATCCTAATTTGAGTTTTATATGGTTGTCCAATAATATTACGTATTTGTAAACTATTTATACAATTAAGAGTGTCATGAGGTTAGCTTCAAAAAATAGATAAATCCACACATGAAAATATGATTTCAATACTATTTCGAAGTATCATGCCTTGGATACCAAATCTATACAAAATTTCTCTTTTCTGCTTCATTGGTGTCATTTTTTTTTTTTTTTTAAATTCATTATGGGTGTTAGTTACTTGGTTTACTAATTTGCTGACTAAGTGTGCATTTGGGTTTGGATTAAAAATTAAAATTATTCTACTACTTAACTTATTTTTGCTACTATTTATGAACCTCACTGTACTATTTCAACCAACTTTTACTTTTATCTACAATATTTTTAACAATAATTTTTCAATTTCAACAAATAAGTGGTATACAAATACACCCTAAGTATCTTAATTTTTTTCTTACCATCCCATTCCATTCTTTGGAGGGTAGTTGTTGTACATGTTGAATCGATGATCTTATAGCATGGAAGTCTTTTTCCCCCTTTTTATGTGGGAATTATATATTATTATGGTTGGAAAATTTGTTAATTTGTCGACTATCACTTATTATGGCCTTGTAATCAAAGAATATATTTCAACAGAACTAAAAAAAATTTCTTGGTTTGTACTTCTTTCTAGGATCAAACCTCCCTTATCGAGCTTAACATAAATAACGAAGTAAGGTTGCAAACGAAATTTATTACAAATCCTTCTTTAGTTTTTCCAAGGGTGAGAACACAGTCCTAGAGTGTGAAACATAATTGGAACTTAGCATGAGAGAGATGTCACTTTACATTCATCATAATTCAAAAAATTTGTCTTTTTCTGATAACATCCCTAAATATTTTTGTAATTAATAATAATAATAATAATAATAATAATAATTGTGGGGGGAAAAGGGTAGAGTCTAACATAATGGGCCAAGAGCCCATGTGAGAGCTATTTTGCGATCGAGAAGAAGGAGATGGTAAGGGCAGGGCCCATCTGGAAGTGGGATTCGTAGAAGGAAGAATTATTACAATCCGAAGAGGATATCTCCTGTCCGAAGAGGTTGCAATCGTCTGACGCAAATATTATAAATCAATTGAGGATGTAAGAGGCCAAAATGACCTTTCGAGGACTCCACTTGATCAAGATAAGCTCTGAGTGTGCTGGGAAACGATAAGGATGGAGAAATATCTAAAGGGAAAGCTGCTACCACCGTATTTAATACTCTGCAACAACTTTTCTGACCGCATTTATGTGGAGAAGACCCCTGAACAGTGTATTCTAACTTACCGCCACTCACACAGAGCTAAAAGAAGATGTTTGACGTGACACGTACTCAAGTAAACTCATGGATGAGGAATAAGTGGACGATGGAGATGAAGAGAAGGGGGGCTATATAAAGGAAGGAGGCTCCTAACGAAGAGGAGGAGGATATAAAAAAAAAAAAAAAACTTGAATGTAACCCTAAGACCTTTGTTCATCAGATAAACATTAATATAGCTCTTCGGATATTCGTGCTTGACGTGTAAATTCATGTTGGCTTGTGTTTGAAAGTTGTGATTCGTTGTTGTCAATCCAATACTTAACCTAGCTCTTTCACCCATACTCTACAAATTTATTGTTTTGGGCTTGGGCCACAAATCCTAACCCTACAATAATAATAGTAATAGTAGTAGTAGAAGTGCTCCTTAGAGTACTAGCATCCGGGGATAAGACCTAGTTGCTATTTTACCATCTAAAAACTTGTTCTATCTATTATATCAATTCACTTTACAATACACCCTACATTCTACTTCTTATTTTTACATACAACCTAATAAAATAATATAAACTATTTAATAAAATAATTTTTAATTAAAAAAAAAAAAACTTATTTCTCTCTCTTCTCCCATTTGTCTCTTTCCTCTCTTTCTCTGTCTCTATCTCTACAGCAACCACCGCATTAGAAAGAGAGTTATTCTAAAACTGAATAAGCAACATATTTTACACTGTAAAATTAAACCAAAAGCGCATGGAGACCCTATAGCTTTCCACATATACAACACATAATATCCTGCATACTTGTCCCATACATTTCTATCCAAGGAACACGTCCAAATTAAGTATATGAATCATTTCATGCTCCTATTAGTAGATGCAACATTTCGCTCCATTTCATTCCTGGATCTATGACTCAATTAAGTCCAATCCGACGCGTAGATTTCTTTTCCTTCTCATCATTTGATAAATACTTGAATATAGTTCCAATTAAAACTTAATAAAATAAAAACAACCTCGAAAGAAATAGAGTGAAAGTTATACAAATTGAATGGAAATATACGTGTGTAGCCTACTTATAATTATCTAACATAAACAGACAAATCGTTTAGTAAATACCTTGTGGATTTTGTTTGGAGTGTTCCCTCTAGTACTTAATCAGATTTTATCAAACTGCGAAAAATGGTTGTCACTCTCAGTATAAAAGAGAGCACTCGAAGATAAGAATGAGGAGAGATTGGATAACATTATAAGTGGTTGATGATAATGGGAAATTTTAAATTGTTAGGTGTAAGTTTGAAGTTATATGCGCGAGAATTTTCAGGCCTTTTTTCTATTTCTTTTTTAATTTCAGTTTGAGAAAGAAACATGAGGAGAGAAACTTATTGAAGGTGCAAGCGTGATACGTTTTTTTATTATTTTATTTTTTTTTTAAGGGGGGGAATGTGAGGTGTTTTTATTTTATTTTTAAATAATAAAATGAAAAAATAATAATAATAAGGTAGGTACTTTTGAAGAGGTGGGTTAGTGGAAAAGTGGTTGTAGGAAGTGTTTTACTTGGGAGTTAGAAATTTATTTTAACCGAATTGTCCCTAAGTTTTGTATCTACTTAAACCTAGAATTTAGGGGTATTTTTTAACTATAAAAATGAGGATCCCAAAAAAGAGAAGCCCCTTAAATAGTAGTATATATAGATAAAGTGAAAAAAAAAAAAAAAAAAAAAAAAAAAAAAAAAAAAAAAAGTAAAAAAAAACGCAGGCACTTTTGAAGAGGTGGGTTCATAGGAGAGTGGTTGTAGGAAGTGTTCTATGTGGGAATTAGAAATGTATTTTAATCTAGTTGTCCCTAGGTTTTGTCTCTACTTAAACCTAGAGTTTATGGGTTTTTTTTTAACCTTGAAAATAAGTATCCCAAACAGGTCCAAATAGGGAAAGCCCCTTAAATAGTAGTATAGATAGATAATGATAATAAAAGGAAATCTTGGGGCATGAGTGGATAAGATGTCTAGAATGTTTAAGGATAATATGATTTAGATTGTCTAAAACCATACTTCAAAATGGTGGTTGAAAACTTGGAGCACCACTACCTTGAAGCTTGCTTGAGCCCATATAAGGACTTGTTCAGCTTGCAAACCAACTCCCACTTGTTGTGAACGCCCTGAGGAAGCTAGATGTAGACCTCTTCATAGAGCTCACCATGAAGAAAGGCATTATTCACATCAAGCTAAGTCAAGTGCCAACCTCTCAAAGCAGAAATAGTAAGTAGTTTCTTGATAGTAGCCATTTTGCCACAAGGGAAAAGGTCTTTGTGAAATCAAGACCTTCTTGTTTAGTAAAGTCCTTAGCAACCAACCTAGCTTTATATCTCTTCGAATTTGTACTTCACTTTGTACACCCACTTGTATCCAATTGCTTTCTTATTTGAAGGTAAAAGAGTGAGGGTCCAAGTATGGTTAGACTCCAAGGTAGCAATTTCAGCATCCATTACCTCCTACTACTTAGGGTCCTTAACAGCCTCATGATAAAACTTAGGTTCAATAACATCAATAATAAGGGAACAATAATGGGCATATGATGGGGATAATTTTGAGGAATCAAGATAATTGGATAAAGGATATTGTGTACCTAAGTTGGCTGGGGAAAGGCCAAACTTGTTGGTAGGATTAGAATGAGCAAACTGATCATAAGCAATGGACCTGCACTTGTATGATTGCAAATAAGATGGAGGCTTAGTAATCTTGTGAGATCTCCTTATAAGGGGATTTAATGTCACAGGTTCTACAGAATCAATAGTATAAAGAGATGTAGGTGCTGCATCATCTGCAAAAGGAGTTGGAACAAAAGAAGCTGGAATTACAGGTGGAACAATAGCAATTGGAGGAATGGGATCAGCTACAGGAACAATCTTAACTAGAGTAATAAGATTAGTGCCAGAAGGGGTGAAAGATGGAATAAGCTCAGTGGCAAGAAAAGATGAAGATGGAACAAGCTGAGAATCAACAAATGGAGAAACAGAAGGAAATAGAGAATCTGGGGGTGAAGCCACAGGTGGGAAAGGATGAGGTAAAGAGATATTTAAATGAGGAGAAGAATAGGTAGAAGAAATGAAAGGAAAAATTGTTTCATGGAAAATCACATTCCTGAAAAAAAAAAAATTTCTTGGAAATATAGATTAAGCAACTTGTAACCCTTAACACCAAAAGTCGAGGCAAAACAGGTGACGTGTTTTGCAAAATAGGTGAAGGAAGCCTATTGATGATATGTACAACAATAAGAACACAATCACCCCATAGATAAAGAGGTACATTAGACTGAAACTTAAGTGCTCTAGCCATGCTCAAAATATGTTGGTGTTTTCTCTCTGCAACTGAGTTTTGTTGTGGAGTTGTAAAATAGGAATGCTAATGAATAATATCACGAGTAGTAAAAAAAAATATTTTAAGACGTACTCTTGAGCATTGTTAGTTCTAATGACCTTAATGTTTGTGTGAAACTGTGTACATATCATTTTATAAAAGGAGATTTAAAAAAAAAAAAAAAAAGAAGTCTAGTTTCAAACTTAGTTTTCATGAGTCATACCTATGTTGATCTAGTGGCATCATCACAATAGTAAGAAAATATCTCAAACCTTCTTTAGTAGGCTTAGCAAAGGGACCCCAAACATCATAACGAATAAGATCAAAAGCATGATTAGATAAGTGATTAAAAGAAGGAAAAGAGAGGTTTTTCTATTTAGCCACAAGATAAAGAATACAATCTTTATTGCCATGAAAAGTGATTACATCAGGAAGAGTATGTTGTAAAACATTAAGCTTATTATCAGATACATGACCAAGTCTAAGGTGCCAAAGATATGGCTTCGAAACAACAGAAATAACGAAAGCTAAATTAACAAAAAAACTAAAAACAGATTGCAAAACTAAAGAAGTCTCTAAAATAGAATTGCAATTCGTTGAGGATTGTAGCCAACAAGGGTGAGCGACCCCAACCTACCAATTTTTTCTCAAACTGGATCTAACCCGCGCGAATGAGTGGGATCATAATGCTCAAAATGTCGAATCTACTATAAAATTTACTCCCCCTAGATCAAGGGTTTTACATGGAGTTGCCACTTACTTAATTTAAATGGAAAAATAAGAAAACATTCTCTATTAAAAAATGCTTCTATTGTATTATAATATAATATATATATATATATATGTGTGTGTGTGTGTGTGTGTGTGTGTGTGTGAAAATTTACATCAATTATGTAACAAAATTTACAATGCTTCTTTGGTCCTAGATATAATCTAAGAAAGTAAATTACATTGCTTTGTTTCCTAGTTACATTCTAAAAAAATGTGAAATTTCATATACATGTCCCTAGCCTTAGAACCCTTGATCTTGGTTTGGAGGCTAATTTATATGATGATAAGAGATTAAGCACCCATCTCGCCCTGTAAAACTAGTCTCCTAGGTTAAGGTGGTCAATAAATGTCAAACAAATACAAATAATATATCATGTAAACATGTTATTTGCAAGAATTGTAAACAAAGATGAGTTGGGGAATTTAATGTAAAGAGAAATAAAAAGTGAAATTTGTTAGATAACAATGTAAATATAAAGAAAGCATGAAAGTAATGATATGTTCATCCAAGAAATTAATGTAAGACAGAGAATTCCTAGCTTAGATATATTCATCCAAGCATGTTTAGTAGATTAGATAATTAAATATATTCATCCAATTATGTTATAAAAAGTAAATAATAACTTATAAGTGTTCATCCAAGCATGTGAAAGAAAACTAAAAACTGTCATGTTATTTATCATCCACACAATTGCAAAGAAAAAAAAATGTTTAAGCATATTGATCGTCCAAGAAATTATAAAATAAAAATAAAAATAAAAATAGAAAACAAAGAAAAATCACTTAGACATGTTCATTTAAGTATTATAGAGAAAATCAAAATATTTAGACATGTTTGTCTAAGCATTAAAAAAAAAAAAAAAAATAGAGAGAGAGAGAGAGAGAGTAAAACAACTACCTAAACATGTTCATCTAAACATTTAAGTGAAAGTTGTGTGTTTGCCTAGAAGCATTCACCTAAGCATGTAAAAGGAACATCAATGAGATATCTAGACATGTTTATGCAAGTATATCATTGACACTTAAGAAAATTTGAATGTTGTGTGCCATAGGATTAGGGAATGTTATTACATTAATTTCATGTGAAAATATATTTCATTACAATAAACCAATTTAATATGTACATTTGTTAGAAACAACATATGTTATGAGAATAATTTCAACACATAGAGAAAAGATCAAGGATTGGCATGCAAAAGGAATTCGAGTATTAAGTATGTGATGAAGAACTAAAATTTGAGCATGTTGGAAGAAAAAAGGAAATCAAGCATGTGATAGAAAACAAAACTTTAAACATATTAGAAGGAAATGAAAATCAAGCATGTGATAGCAAACCAACGTTTAAGCATGTTGGAGGAAAATGAAACTCAGGCGTAGGATAACAAACCAACAGTTTAAGCAAACTTAACATTTAAGCATGAATATCATATTAAAGGCCGAATATATATATATATATATATATATGTGAGATCATAAACTCAAGCTAATACAGTACATCTAGTTTATACACATGTGACAGTACATATTAACAAGATTGAAATGAAAGAAAACCAAGAAATTAAAAGAAAGTTTAATCAAAATCTACATATATTTTATGAGAACATAAAGGAAAGCAATTCAACAATTTGAGATAAATTATAATGAATCTTAATATTTTCTAAAAGACTAAAGAGAGAGTAAGAAATATAAGGAATAATAAACTAGTGCAGAAATTTAACAAATGGGAAATAATAAACTAGTGCAAAAATTTAAAGAACATAATTAACTACTTACCAGTTGTTAGGAACCCGATGGTTCTTAATAGGGATGGATAAAAATTATAGGGGAATTGATGGGAATTGTAGAGAAATCGACTTAATTCAAAGTAGTCACCCTCTATAAAGAAATATTAAGAGAGAGGGAGAGAGAGAGAAAAAAATGTACTAAGCAATGAGTTGATTTATTCTTTATTGATATCTAATGTTGAATTATAATCATGTATTTATAAGAGACTAGCTCTAATGTCATTGGCTCACATGACTTAAGATAATTGGCTAATTAATTCAACATGTGCTCTATGAATTAAGTCATGTGTTAAAAGAGTTACATGTGCTCAAATCCTAACTAACTCATCATAATCTCAACCGAATTACTAACTACCTAACTAAAGGGATTGCAACAATTATTTCATATTCCTAACATTTTCCTCCCCTTGAAAACACCTTGCCCACAAGGTGTTGTTATGAAATAACACCTTCACGAGAGGAAATCGACCACTAAACCAATACTCCAAAGCATATTGAACATTGAACACACCAACTACTCCCAAGCACCTTGTCACAAACCATAACTTGAGCAAGTAGTTCCTATCATTAACCAGATCAGCAAAGGAACACCAAGAAATCTTTATGTCGTGGCATTTCTTTCGATCAAATACCAAGTCTTTGGCCATGAACTTCCAAACAAATGTCCAACCATGCAACTCACGTGCGTAGGAGATGATTGTCCATAAATTGTAAATAATGCAATAATTGGATCCAACTGATCACATTCCCATGAAGCTGATATTGGGGATATAGAGAGTTTTTTGAGAACAATTTCTATATCTTCACAACCTTTAAGATCCCAACTCATGCCTAAGTCTTTATAAAAATTATGATTAGCTCGATTATGGAACCCATCATTTATCCCACCATAGCCACTAAGAAAAGAATCATCTAGTTCAAATTCATTTGCATTGCCACCAATGTTAGTGACTGTTAATTTCATGTCTTCATTCTTGACGATATGAGCAACCCCATCTGTTGAAGTATGAGTTTGGCCACAATCAAGCACCATTGGATCTCTCGTATCCACACCAACAACAACAACTTCATGCATTGTAGATTCTTGAATCATCATCATCTTCTTTGTTAGTTATTTGGACTGAACTTCAAGGGAAGTGTGTACATGGATATCATCATCCACTTTGATAGAAAAATTAACATCCCAGCTTGCAACAACAACATTAGATTCTTGAAACTTGATTTGTTCTTCGAGTTCTATCAAATCAAAAGATTGTAACTCATCTTCCGTCTTATTCTCAAGATCCTTTTGCAATCTTAAAAGCTCTTCTTTCATGGCCTTTTTAGATTCAGCCAAGGCCTTGACCTTCTCTGAAACTTCATCCACCATTTGTTGTAAGTCTTTCAAAATTCTTGTTAGTCATATTCACCCATCTCAAGATCAACGACTCTAATACCACTTGTTAGAAACCTAGTGGTTCCTAATGGAGATGGATAGAAATTATAGGGGAATTGATGGGAATCATAGAGAAATTGACTTAATTCGTGATAGTCACCCTCCATAGAGAAATATTAAGAGAGAGAGAGAGAGAATGCACTAAGCAGTGAGTTGGTTTATTCTTTATTGATATCTAATGTTGAATTACATTCATATATTTATAGGAGATTAGCTCTAGTGCTATTGGCCCACATGGCTCAAGATAATTGACTAATTAATTCAACATGTGCTCAAATCCTAATTAAATCATCCTAATCTCAACCAACTAGCTAACTACCTAACTAAAGAGATTACAACAATTATTTCATATTCCTAACACCAACATAGGGCATAAATTAAAGGGGTGGGAGGGGGGGGGGGGTGATCACTTAAAGGGCTAGGGAGAATGCAAGTAAGTATTAAACTATAACCAAAGTAAGAAAAATGGTTGCACAACAAATTTTCTTTTTTGCTTTCTCACTAGCTCTCCGGAGGGAATCAGGGTGTTGAAAATGGAAAAAGGTCTTCTCTATTTATAGGGGAAGGGATGGCTTAGCTTTAAAGCTAAGTTGTTAGTTTTCTTCTAAAGTCAAGGGGGGAGATAAGCCTATTAGATAAGCTTGAACAGATTTGGTGTTGATCCCCATTTGAAATTTGAAAGGAAGTTGAAGATGATGCTGAATTTGTGTTATCTTTTGCACCCGTTTGATGTTTGGGCTATAACTTTCTGTTAAAAATTCCAACTGATTCCAAATTGTTGTCTTTTGAAAGAAAATTTAATTCTCTTCAACTTTTCCAAAAATGTGATTCAAGTTGCTATTGAAAATAATAACGTTTTTTGAGTATTTTTTGTTATTTTTGAAATTTTCATAAAACGTATCTTTTTCTCTATCCAACTAGTTCTTCAAAAGAGCAGATAAGATACCATAAAGGAAAACCCTTTTCATTATTTTTAAAAAAATAATAAAATGAAATGAAATCCAATCTAAATTCACATTTAGTGTCCGTATGGGATCCGTTTATTTTACTGAAATTGAAAATTTTTTACTAAAAATACTATAAATAAAGGTAAAAGTTAATTAAAATAATACAGTGAGACCCACGAATAATACCAAAAAGTGCAATGGGACCCATGAATAGTACCAAAAATTAGCTAGATAGTAAAATAAGTTGGCAAAAATAATCTTTGTCAAACGGAAACTTAATTAATGTTAAATTAATTCTTGTTGAAACCAATCAAAATTAAGTGCTTAAATTAAGACGTGATCGGGGCTTATTGTGTAGGTGAGCCACGATCATTGAAAATTGTTTATATGATAACTTTTGATCAGGTGATCCGATCAAGGCTTATGACATACTATTGTGATC
Organism: Quercus suber; assembly: GCF_002906115.3. NCBI lineage: Eukaryota > Viridiplantae > Streptophyta > Magnoliopsida > Fagales > Fagaceae > Quercus > Quercus suber. Next base: position 223,633 of record NW_027069760.1, on the reverse strand, counting down.
GTTAGAGCATCAAGATTTGTTTTGTATCACAAATTTGAAGATCTAACTGTTGAAATTACAATCATGCCCTTGGTGCAAAATTACTGCTTTGCTGCTGAATGTCAGTTAAATGTAAGTTGTAAAATGAGGTGTCTACAACAAGTAAAGATTGTTATGCTGTTTACCTACTCCAATCGTGTTCCAATATGAAAGGTCCTATATGAAACAAAAATTAGAAGGAAACACAAGGCAACATTATAAGGATTTGGTCAATTGGCTAACTGATATCAAGTTAAAAGTGAAAGAAGGAACACATAGTACATTTTTAAGGACTAAAGTAAATGTCACTTGAATTGTTCCTATATGTGTGACAGTAACTCTTTCACCATTAGGCAATTAGACAAAATTGGAAACAAAACTAGTGATTTTGGTAAACAAAGTGATGGAATGAATGATATGGCCTATGGCCCCAGTGTCAAGAACCCAAGTTTCAATATCAAAGGCAGTCTTGTTTGCAGGATTAATAGCAAAAAATAGAATGTTGCATACTCAAACATTTAGGTTCTTGGAAAGGATCACAAGAAATACCTGAAAGAGCATTAGGATTAATGGCAAAATTAGCTGTGTGCACAGCATCATTAGATCCAAATGAAAAGGCATGAGAATTTAGCATGGATGTTCTGATGTGCAATTTTAGACTGACATTGATCACCTTCAACAATAACCTGATTAGCCATTGCAAGCTTTCCTTTTTGCTTGTAGCCTGGTGGATAGCCAACTAGCTTATAGCACTTCTCCATGATGTGACCAATCTTGCCACAGTGGTTGCACACGGGCCTTCCCTTCCCAATGTTTCCCTTAAAATTCTTGTCATTATTGCTCGAAAATCTAGAACTTTAACTAAATCCTTGATTCTTGACAGCAATGGTAGTAGATTCAATTGAAGGACTTACATTGAATCCCAAAGATCTCTTCCATTCCTCTTGAATCACCAATGAAAAGGCCTTATCTATTAAAGGAATAGGCTCTATCATGAGGATCTAAGTTCTTACTTGTGAATAGGAATCATTCAATCCATCATGGTAAAGGCTTGAAATTCAGCAATTGGTCTTGTGAAGCTTGAAGACCTGTGAAAAAGTTTGTCACTATTGAATATCTTTGCATCATAATGGACATTTCTTTTTGAAGTTATGAAATTCTCGGTCCATTGGCCTAAGAAAAGCTATTCTTGAGAGCATTCTAGACCTCGAATGCTGTGTCTCTGTAGATAACACTAGTAGTGATGTGAGGTGAAACTGAATTCAAGATCCAAGAGGAAATCATGTAATTACACTTTAACCAAGCTTGTTTCTCTAGTGGAGTAACTGCCATTGAAGCATTAATGCTTCAATTGACAAATCTGAGCTTGCTCTTAGCATTCAAGGCCATTTTCATAGCTCTAGCCCAAGTAGGATAATTGTTCTCAGTCAAAGGCTAATAGACCAGGATCACAGCAAGTGTTACACCATGATGCAAAAAGAATGGACTCCGAGGATCTTCCATCAGTGAAAGTTCACGTTGGGAAGAAGAGGAACTTGGATCAAAATTGGACACCATTGAAAGAAGCTCGAACTCTGATACCTTGTAAGAAATACAGCCAAAGAGTAGAAGAAAGCATGAGAGCTAGAAAGAGTTTTGGGAATTTTCTCTATATATGTTGTACTGAATGAATTGAATTCTATACAAGAGCTCTAGCTATATACTAATAACTGAAAAACTAACTAACCAAACTATCAGGGAATCAATTACAGCACGTGTGATTAACCACGTGTGTGTTTTACAACAGCTGATAAATAAAACACCTAAACTACTTGCAGTATAGCCAACCAACTAAAATGCTCTGTCATTTTACACATTCAACTTGTCGTTTAGCTTAGTTTGCCTCCTTCTGAACTTCTTTCCCTTTCCTTTAATCTTTCTTCCTTTTCTGATCTTTAGAATCTTGATAAAGGGTGTGAAAATGGGTGTGGGTGGGGGTTTAGGGGTTGTATGCTCATTGGCCTTGAGAGGCTAGACGATAGTGGTGACACCATTGGCATGCAAGTCAACATGGGCACTCTCATGCAAGTCAACAATAGTACGACATATTGGACATGTCAATTGAAACTTCAACCAATGCCTAATGCAGTGGGAATGGAAGATGTGTTTGCAGAAAGGAAAACGTTGGCATGGGTCACCAGGCTGAAATTCCTCTAAGCATATCACACAGTATTCATTCCAACTTGCTGTTTCTTGTTGATCACTTTTATAACCTGAAATTGGTGACAGCCTCTTTAATGCGCGCTTCATTTGCTTCTCAGCCTGATCCGATTCTTCTGAATTCGAGAACATCTGGGATACGCATTCAAATATGCAATATATAACTAAGCCACCCATAAACACTACCATACAAACCAAAGTAGAGTCTACCATAAGGGACTCTAAGCCGGACAGAGGACGAGGGCGTACATTTTCTTTAAGAATGGGTGAAGAATACGGCCAAGTATACATAGAATTCATGATCAATGAGAACTTTGGGTAAATGGGAAAGACTTGCCTTTAGAAAGCAGTAAGTATATTGGTAGTCTCTAACATTAAAGGCGAAACCCCAATTTATATTAAGACAAAGGCAGTTATTTAGTAGAGATTTCATACCTTTTAAAGTTTAAACACAAATCACCCAAAATCCTGTTAAATATTACATGTAAAATTCCCCTCCACTACTTATTTATTGGGAAGGATATACGCGTAATTTGGTTTAAGAATCATTGATGGAGAAATCTCAACTTAGCAACTTAGTCTTATATGTCAAAACTTACACACAATGGACAGAATCTCAAAACCATTTACTTAAATACTGTTTAATTCTCTAAAATTGTTAGTATTAATGAATGTTCACTAACATAAATTCGTTTTCCAATTTATTTTTAGCAAACCTAAATTCGGGATTTATATACCTAAATCAGGAGCTAACAAATCGACACGTTTTTTTTAAGGAAAAAAAAAAAGAATTTATGACTAATCGGTGACTTAAGAGTTAAGAGATAACAGACATTGAACTCATTAATTTTCGGAACTTTGTATATTTTTTAGAACCTTTTGGAGTGAGCTTATGAGCTAGCTTCATCCTACCCTCTTCTCTTTCTCAAATGAACCTTGGTTAAAAAAAAGGGGGGGAAATGGTCCTGGGGCGATCTAAGGTCTGCTCGATTTGGTCTTTCAAATTAGAAAAATGTCACAATTTTGTCTTTCTGTCTTTTTTATTTTAATTTACATGACTAACGAAATCTGACACACCCTAGCTACCGTGCATTTAAGGGATTAAAATTGAACTAGCTTTATATGTAAGAAACTAAGATCAAACCAATCTAATACTACTTAACAAGGGACTAAAATTGAATGCACTCCATAATTTAAAAGACCAAAAATGCAAATAAAAAATGGTTGGAAAACAATTAATATTCGACAAAAAAATACAGACAGATAGACTAATAAAATATTATCAATTAAAATTTTGAAATATCAAATCAAAAATTGAACCAATCCCATATTTGAAGGACAAAAAATTTGATTTACCCCTTTTTATCATATACTATTATTAACAATTTTACACAATGTAGACCAGGTGACTAAAAGGTAGCTTGTGTTTAGGGGGTATTTGGATGATTTTTTTTATCACTTAATTTCTGTCACTCAATTTTCATCACTCATCATTGATCACTTATCACTCGTCACTCATCACTCTAAAATATCACACTCGTTTGGCACCATCACTCAATATTTTTCACACTATTTGTGAGCCCCAGCTCTGTCACTTGGTGCAGCTTTTTTTTTTCCAGTACCCAAACTCACCGAACCCAATTAAAAAAAAAAGAAAAAAAAAAACCCAAAACTGAAGACCGAATCCAGTGAAGAAAAAAAAAACCAGAATAATAATTTATAAAAATGTTATAAAATAATTTGTAACCATATCATTAATTTTTTTTCTTTTCTTTTCTTTTTTTCTTTTAAATCATCCAAGGCCTGATGCACGTACGTGGCAATGGGGTCACGCTACTTTACGTAAAGGGTCTTTATTTATTTATTTATTTATTTTGAGAGATAAGTAAAGGGTCTAAATGAGAATATTTTTGAGGAATACAAGTAGGGGTGTACAGAAAACCCACCGACCCGCCAAACCCGACCTGACCCAACCCAACCCGCCGGGTTGGGTTGGTTTTTAAGGCTTGGTGGGTTAGGTTGGGTCACAAAATTTTTTTTAATAGCGGGTCGGGTTAGGTGTGGGTCATAAAATTACAAACCCACCAAACCCGACCCGACCCACCCATATTTAATTTATATTTTAAATATATTATATATTTAATAATTTTTAAAAAAAAATCAGTTGTAAATTTAATATATACTAATAATAATATTATATACTATAAGTGCTTATATATAATATATTTTATATACATATATAATATATACTAATAATATTAATTATTATATATTTTAAAAAATATATAATATATACTAATAATAATTTAATAAGTTTAATAATAATATATTTAATAAGTTTAATAATAATAATAATAATAATAATAATTTGTCAAACTCATGGGTTCAACCCAACCTAACCTCGATCCATGCGGGTTGGGTTGGACTTATGTGATGGGTTGGGTTGGGTCGAATTTTTTTTGACCCATCATGGTGAGTTGGGTTAAAAAATTCGCTCAACCCGACTCAACCCGACTCATGCACACATCTAAATACAAGAAATTGTGTAGCAATACAAGAAACAATGGCAGTTGGGATTAACGTGGTGGTGGATTTTGTAGCTGGGAGCGTTGAAGCTCGGTGCAGAGGTGGCACGTGAGACAGAGTCCTCCGGCGAGCTTGCGGCAGAGCTAAACTACATAGGTGGGGCTGTTTGGTTTGACACTGCGGCTGGGTTTTTGATATGGATCGGTTTCCTCTGGGGTTAGCAGATATTGGTTGGAAGAATATGTGTTAGGCACTGTGGATGGTTGATGGGTAGCCAATGACTTTTTTTTGTTTTTTGGAGAAGCGTGGTTGAGGAGAATTGGAATTCCGATGAATTATGGGTTTGGTATGATCGGATTTGATATGGGTTTCTAGCATGGGAATTCCAATGGGTTGCGGATTTGGTAAGAGCTGGATTGTGGGCTCGTGAGAGTGCTAATGTTGGAGTTTGTTCATCTCTGATATGAGCTTGGGTGAGACAATGTTGATGTTGGAGAAAAAGGAAAAGAAGGGAAAAAGAAGAAGAAAATTGAGAGAACGAGATGAGAGAGAAAAATGACGTATCTTCCATCTACGTTAAAATGGAACAAAGTTTTTTTTTCTAAATTAAGTGTAAATTCTATCAGTTGAGTTAAATGTATTTATTATATCTTTCATACTTGCAAAATTTTTAAAAATATCATAAATCAATTTCTATGTCATTAAAAAATGTTAAAATTTCAAGTTTTTATAATTAAAAATTGTGTATAAAAAATAAATTTATTATTCGGATAGTAAATAACATCCGATTTAAACGAAATTTAATATGCATGCTAAGAACATAAGAAACATGAATTCTATAGTTAAATTTTCAAAATTCACACTAAAAAAAGATATATATATATATATATATATAAAATTTCTCTCCAAAATAGTTTAAAGTATTTCCAAACAATCCAATGGGCTAGTAGAAGTAAAACACCTGGCCCAAAAATAGTTTAAAGAGAAACTTTATTCTTCTTTTAAATAGGAAGGGGCGCACCCAAAAAGATTTCCAAATTCCCTAAAAAAAAAAAAGATTTCCAAACAATCCAATGGGCTAGTAGAAGTAAAACACCTGGCCCAATATGCAATTAGTGCTTCCTTATCTACGCTTTCTCTCCTGTTCAACTTCAACTTTCGAAAAAAAAAAAAAAAAAATTTATAAGTATGATAGAAGGTCCCTTATGGAATGATAAGGGACTTTACCCATTGAGATCCCCCTTTCCTTGACTATTGAGTTATCAAAAAAAATTAAGACCCAAATTATTTTTACTATTGTTATTGATAATGTTGTTGTTGTTATTAGTCGACTTAAAATGCATTTTTATACTTTCAAATATTAGGTCTATTCGATTTTGGTCCTTCAAAATTTTAGAATGTCAAAATTTAGTCTTTCTGGTTTTCCCTTCATTTACATAACTAATAACAGAATGTTCTTGATGTGGTTCCTCCCTTTTTGGAACATCTTCACCTACACAAATCCTATTGTATCTTGCCCCTCAAAAAAAAAAAAAAAATCCTGTTGTACTTTTAAAATAAAAATTAAAGAAAAAATCCATTTGGGAGAAAGTTTGCAGTTGTTTTTAGGAGAAAACAAAATAGAATCCTACTGAACTGAAAGTTTGGTATTAATAATTCTTGTGACAAACTCATATTTTTATCTTTTGCTACATCATTTTATACATCTGAGACAGAAACACGACAAATAGGACAAGTCAGCCTCCTCTTTAACCAACGTCCGATACAATTTGAGTGGAAGATGTGGTTGCACTGTGAAAAAACTTGACATGACTGGCCATTCTCAAATTCCTCCAAACAGATAACGCAGACAATATAAGCTGATGCTACTTCCTTGCTTCCATAATTTACAGGTGATGGTAATTTTTCTAATGCTTGTTGGTTTTGCCTTTTTCTTGCCTCTATTTCCTCTACGATTCTATCCAATGAAGCCCAAATCCGTAAATTATTTCGGACCCCAGCTTGACGAGAAGAATGTGGATTGTCCTCTGGTTGATGGATTGTTCTTTCTCCTTCTTCAAGATCGTGATCACGTCTTTCATTGAACCAAGATAAGAACTCACATGTAATGATAGTGACAATCAGAATGAAATAGAACAATGACATTAAAATGAAGATAATAAAGAAAATTATGATTATAATGAATAAAAAAATGGTTAAAAGAGCAGCAACAAATGAATGGAATGATGAAAGAGGATCAGGAGGAAGAGAAGGCAGTAGATGAACACTGGCTTGAGGAACCATGTAGTTCATGATGAATGATTGCTTGAGCAGAGGTTTTGTAAATGAAGTTTTGGCTAAACGTTGTAACTCATCAGGGCTTTCTTTCTTATCTTTTTCTTGTTTTGTATGATAAAGAACAAAAAAATGGATGTGAATCCAAGAGTGTAAGAGTTGTGAATCCCAAATATAGAGCTTCAGTTTTTCAAAGTAATCGGCAACTACACAATAGAACGATTTGTTAGGTAGAGCTGGCAGGTCTTTTGTTTAGACTTTTTCAAAATTCTTACATATATTTAAGGGTCACTAAATAGCTCATGACCACCGTCTAACCCAGAAGCTTGATAGCTCACTAGGCTAATAGACAGCCCGACCCGTTATTATTGATGCCATGAGTAGCCCACTATCCCTGTGAGTCAAGTCGTGGACTAGTTTTATACCTATTGGTGTCTCATGGGCTAGTCCAATGGCTAAGCCCGTTGGCCTAACCCGTTGCCCAACCCAATAACTTAAAATTCATAATAAAAATATATTAGAAAAGTGAAAGTTCAGATTTGTGCTAAAACACAAGAGCTTATTTAGATCTCAAAATAAAATTTATGGCTAGATTGTTTTTACTCTAACTTATTTAAATGTGGAATAAGAGTAAATGAAGCGCAATCACCGGATCTACTTAGTGCTTATACATGAACAGTAAACAATAAAAGTAAAGCACAGAGTAAGAGAAGAGAAATGCAAACACAAGATAACACCAAGATGTGTTATCGAAGAAGAAATCAAAGAACTCGGCGAAAAACCTCTCCCGGACTTTCTAAGTCGAAATCGATCCATTAGAGAATAAAGTTGGAGTACACGAATAACAAAAGACCCTCCAATCCTAGTCTACTCAATGTACTTGAGTCCTCCAACCTCCTACTACCAACGGACCTCTCGGAGTCAAGTCTTCTCTAGCTTTTCGAATCCTGCAATACGCCCGATTGCATCCACCAAGTCTCACTAGCTTCTTTTGGCAAATCTCCAAAGCTACCCAAGTTTCAAAATACTCTCTAAACTCTGAATAGATGTAGGTTGTTTTTGGATACAAATCTCTTCTCAAGGTATGACAATCGGAGAAGAAAGGAGAAGAGACTACAATGATTTCTCACTAAGGATAAGTAGTTTTCTCTTTAAAAGATGAGTGTGTTGTATTGTATTGTAGAAAACCTATCTAGGATTTTTCACTCTAAATAGCCTCTTTTACTTTTATGGGTAATAAGGGTATATATAGTATAGGTGAAGGGTAAGAAAGTCACACTTAAAATCCTCCAGACAGAGAGTTTCATGAGTTGGCCTTTCTCACGAGACACTGGCGAAACTGACAGTCTGCATGACTCTTCAAGTTCCAACATGTGCTTCTCACGTACCGTTTTCGCGAGAACTTTTACTTGTGAGCTTCTTGTGAATTAGTTGCGAAATTGCACTGATTTTTTATTTTATGCTCGATTCTTCACTAACTTAATACTAAACCCAATACAATAAAATCTCACAAAAATACAAGGAAATAAATTAATGCAATTACAACACTTTTTGTCATGAAATAAAGCCAACATAAAACATAGTTGAAAATTACAACTTTACAATCTTCCCATTTGGCTATTCCATGACATAACACCCTATAACAGACTCTGGACATAAAAGTGAGTTTGGGAACAATGACAAAACTCACCCACACCTAAATTTAAAACCTGTGATGAATTTGGAACACAATACATGTATCCTAAAACACTTGCACAAAGCACATTAGACCCTCAAGGTAAAGCAAGTAATAAAAGGACAAGTATAATGTAACAAGTAAATATCCGATTAAGCAAATATGGTGTGAAACATATGAGCAACTTGATCAAACACATGAAAATCATATGGAAATGACTACAATGATCATATAGCAATACATGTATCCTAAAACACTTGCACAAAGCACATTAGACCCTCAAGGTAAAGCAAGTAATAAAAGGACAAGTATAATGTAACAAGTAAATATCCGATTAAGCAAATATGGTGAAAACATATGAGCAACTTGATCAAACACATGAAAATCATATGGAAATGACTACAATGATTATATAGCAAAGCAAATGATCCTCTGAACATGCAACCAATAAAGCACAATAACATAAGGATATATGTATGTCTAACACACAAACACGATACGATGAGAGCAACAAAGCATAGATACTAAACATAATTCAAAGCCAAGCACGATAGCTTAAGGATGTATGCATGTTCAACACACAAACACGATACGATGAAAGCAACAAAGTATAGATACTAAACATACTCAAAGCACCATAAAGCAAAACAAGAAAACAAACAAAGCAAGGTTTTCTTGAAAAGAAATGTCTTCTTCCCTTTAGTATATGCATTTCCCCTATGACTTTCTCCCCCTATAAATGTGCACGAGATAGAATTTCTCGCCCTAAGAATGTGCATTTAAGTCATATGGAAATGACGATACACTATAGTATACTCTCTAGTATACTAAAGGGAAAATTGTAAAGTTGTAATTTACAACTATGTTTTATGTTGGATTTATTTCATGAAAAAATAGTGTTGTAATTACATGAATTTATTGAAAGCTCGGATTTGTGCTAAAACACAAGAGCTTGTTTAGACCCTAAAATAAAAATTACGGCTAGATTGTTTTTACTCTAACTTATTTAAGTGCGGAACAAGAGTAAATGAAGCGCAATCACCGAATTTACTTTAGTGCTTACACATGAACAATAAACAATAAAAGTAAAGCACAAGAGTAAAGGAAGAGAGATGCAAACACAAGATAACACCAAAATGTGTTATTGAAAAGAAAACCAAAGAACTCGGTAAAAAATCTCTCCTCGACTTTCCAAGTCGAAATCGATTCACTAGAAAATAAAGTTAGAGTATACGAATAACAAAAGACCTTTCAAGCCTAGTCTACTCAATGTACTTGAACCATCCAAGCCCTTGCTACCAACGGACTTTTCGAAATCATGTCTTCTCTAACTTTCCAGATCTCGCAATATGCTCGATTGCCAAGCCTCACCAACTTCTTTTGGCAAATCTCCAAAACTTCCTAAGCTCCAAAACACTCTCTACACTCTGAATAGGTATGTGTTATGTTTGGGTACAAATCTCCTCTCAATGTAGGACAATGGGAAAGAGAAGGAGAAGAGACTACAATGATTTCTCACTAAGGATGAGTAGCTCTGTCTCTCTCTAAAAGATGGGTGTGTTAGGTTGTAGAAAACCTATCTAGAGTTTTTCTCTCTAAATAGCTTCTTTTACTTTTGTGGATAATGAGAGTATATATAGTATGGGTGAAAGATAAGAAAGTCACACTTATAATCCTCTAAGTAGAGAGTTTTGTGAGTACTTTGTGGGCTAGCCCTTCTTGCGAGACACTCGTGAAGCTAACAGCCTAGCATGACTCTTTAGCTTCTAGCATGTGCTTCTCATGTATCCTTTTCACATGAACCTTTACTCCCGAACTTCTTGCGAGTTAGTTGCGAAATTGCACTGATTCTTCATTTCATGCTCGATTCTTCACCAACTTAATACTAAATTAAATACAATAAAATCCCACAAAACACAAAGAAATAAATTAATGCGATTACAACACTTTTTGTCATAGAATAAAGGTAACATAAAATACAATTGTAAATCACAACTTTACAAAAAGTATAAATGATCGATCTTGAGATATTATAGAGGAATTTTTTAAGAGAACTCCCCCAACCGCTAAGATTCTTATAGAGGAATTTTTCATGGTTCCATAAAAAAAAATTAAAAAAAAAAATACTTTTCATGGTTGACATAAACTTACCCTTTCTTTTTCCTTACCAAATTTTATTATTGTTAAGTCACCCTTCATGCCATTACTTGTGGGAGAAAGAAGATATGAATTAGGTAATAAATTATTGAAATTTAAAAATCAAAATTTAGCATTCAAAAATTAATAATTTGTAACTTTATTAAATAATATTTTTACAAGGCTCACTTGAAACACTACAAAAATATACGGTGTTATATCGATGTGTACAACTAACAAGCTACACTGTTAATATAATCGCATTACAAAGTTAATTGCCAAATATGATGCAATGTCAATGGGTACAATCTAAACCTTTTTTTTTTTTTTTGAGGTAAAAGATAGAAGTATTATTGATAAAACCCGACACATATACAATCTAAACTTGATTACAAGCTCTTGTGTTCATATAATGACATTACAAAGTATTTTTTATCTATCTATAGTTGGGAATTGGAGGATTTTTTTCTCTAAATATCTTAATTGAAAATAGGCGAAAATACACTTTTGATCCCTACATTTTGGGCCAATTATCGTTTTGATTCCTAAATTGATTTTGCTCTAAGGTCAGTCCCTGAAATCTGAAAGTCAATTTTATTTTAGTTCTTGCCATCAATCCAGCAACAAAAATGCATACATGGCAGACAGAATGCTCTGTTGGCAACCATTGCAATTAAAAAATAAATAATTGATCCTATGTGTTATTAGCCACACATCCACATCATATCCACATTAGCAAAAAATCATTTAGCATTTAAATAATTCCATGTCATCATTTTACTTTTTTTTAAAGCCAAAAAAAATAATTAGTTTTTAAAAAAAGCTAAAATTAGTTTTAATTTTAATTTTTTAACCTCATCAGATAAAAACAAAAATCCTATACTCTCTCTAATCTCAAACTCTCTCTCTCTCTCTTCACCCTCCAAGGATGGAAACTCTCTCTAATCTCAAAGTCTCTCTCTTCACCATAGCTCCATGGCCGAAGCTCACAAGCTTGGTCTTCTTATCCACCACGTGTCGCTACTATCATGGTAGTGTGGGACCCAGTAGTCAGCCTCTCCGTCATTGATGTGCAAGCGACGGAGATATAAAGTGATGAATGGTTCTTGATGGGCTTTGAGGAGTAGGTGGAGTCAACCTTTATGGAAGCGAAATGGGAATTTGTTTTTGCATTTAGCATTATTTTTTAAACATTTTAATTAGTTGTCAATTTTGCAAAAACTATTTAACAAATTAGCATCTCGAGACTTTAAAACTCAAGTTTAATGTAGAACTCAAGTCCCTAACACTCGATTTGCAAGGGATGATATGCTGATGTGGGAAAAATATCCACCTCAAACTCAAGTCTTTAAGACTCAAGTTCCTACACAATAGGCTCAAGTTCCTCTTTTTTCTTCTTCTTTGGCGTTTTCCATCACATGTCTTCTTCATCTCCATATCTTCTTCTTCTTCGGCGTTCTACGTTACTTGCATTCTCCTTCTTCAGATCTTCTTCTTCTTCAGATCCAATTTTCTTCTCCAAGTCGTCTTCTTCTTATTATTTTGATTTGGATCTTTTTTTCCTCTTCTTCTTCTCCTTTTCTCCATCTCCTCCTTAAATCTGTTTCTATGGAATTCGAGTCTCTCCAACTCAAGTTCCATGTGGCTAAATTGTTCCACGCTAGTAGTAAAACACGAGTTTGAAAGCCTTGATTCTTCTCATTGAACTCAAGCTTTTCAAACTCGAGATGCTAGTTTACAGCATTATTTCAAAATTGTGCTTATTTATTATATTGTTTCCCATTGTTTTGCTAGCCTGCAAATTACCGTAGCGAAATGGGCTGAAGAGAAAGAAGTTGACATTTCTGGACATTTGGGGTTTAGGGTTTGCTGGAGATTTAGGTTTGGTGTTTGCTAGGTATTTCACATTTTGAAATTTCTTTCTGTTTTGTAAGTTGTTAACTTGTTGTGGTATTTTGAAT
>NW_027069760.1:178436-210819 GCF_002906115.3 Quercus suber | reverse complement strand
TTTAACAATTAGCATCTCGAGACTTTAAAACTCAAGTTTAATGTAGAACTCAAGTCCCTAACACTCGATTTGCAAGGGATGATATGCTGATGTGGGAAAAATATCCACCTCAAACTCAAGTCTTTAAGACTCAAGTTCCTACACAATAGGCTCAAGTTCCTCTTTTTTCTTCTTCTTTGGCGTTTTCCATCACATGTCTTCTTCATCTCCATATCTTCTTCTTCTTCGGCGTTCTACGTTACTTGCATTCTCCTTCTTCAGATCTTCTTCTTCTTCAGATCCAATTTTCTTCTCCAAGTCGTCTTCTTCTTATTATTTTGATTTGGATCTTTTTTTCCTCTTCTTCTTCTCCTTTTCTCCATCTCCTCCTTAAATCTGTTTCTATGGAATTCGAGTCTCTCCAACTCAAGTTCCATGTGGCTAAATTGTTCCACGCTAGTAGTAAAACACGAGTTTGAAAGCCTTGATTCTTCTCATTGAACTCAAGCTTTTCAAACTCGAGATGCTAGTTTACAGCATTATTTCAAAATTGTGCTTATTTATTATATTGTTTCCCATTGTTTTGCTAGCCTGCAAATTACCGTAGCGAAATGGGCTGAAGAGAAAGAAGTTGACATTTCTGGACATTTGGGGTTTAGGGTTTGCTGGAGATTTAGGTTTGGTGTTTGCTAGGTATTTCACATTTTGAAATTTCTTTCTGTTTTGTAAGTTGTTAACTTGTTGTGGTATTTGAAGTTTCTTTGATTATGTTTTGGTTTAGGAGTGGATGAGTTAGGTGCTTTGCTGGGTTTCTATTCTTTAATGGTTTGGTTTAGGACTAGTTTCGTTGATGTGGTAATGGATGATTGGATTCGGTGGTGGTGCTTTGCTAGTTGTTGGGTTTCTATTCTTTTTCTTGGGTTTGATGTTCATGTTCTTTGATTCAGTGGTAATAATTTAGGGGTTTTTTTTTTTTTCCTGTGGGTTTTTTTGTGTTTATTTGCTAAGAAAATTTATGGGTTTGAAGGCTAAGGTTTGCTTTGCTAGAGATATGGGTTTGGGTTTAGTTGAGATCTAGGTTTGGGGTTTGTTTCTTTGCTAGGTATCCTTGCTCTTGTTCTGGGTTTGAATGTGAGAACGTGAAGTTTGATTCTGGGTTTGCTCGTGTTCTGGTTTCGACCTGCGCTATTGATTTCTTTAATTTATTTCTTGATTTCCTAGATTTGATTGAGATTAGATTTGGTTGCTAGATTTGGATTTGGGGTTTGCAAGAGATTAGTTTGGTTGTTGGATTTATTTCTTGGATTTGGGAAGAACATGAAGAACAAGTTCTTATGTTCTTGTGGAAAAAATAATAATAATAACTAGATTTAAAGTTTGTTTTTTAATTCTTTTTTTTTAATTTAGTTTAAATTTTCTAAGCTGGCTTTTTTATTAATTTAAATGCTAATGTGGCATTTAAAAATGCTAAATATAATTTTTTATTATTGCTTTATTAATCATGCCAGCATATAACATGCCAAAATGAGAATTCGCTCAAAATGTAGGAATCAAAAGTATATTTTTGCCTTTAAAATACTACGGGTACATTTGGTACGCTGAATGGGAATCATGACATGAATTCTAATATTTATTACTATGAATAAAATTTGTTGTAATGTAATAACTAAATATATCATAAGTTTAGTTGTGAGTTATAACATTAGAATAAAACTTAAGATTTATTTTAGGAAATATCTTACTTATATAATTATATCTGCTTAAAAATTTTTATTTTTTAAATTAAGAGAGATATATTTTAATTTTAATTTTTATAATTGTTAAATGTATATGAAAAGTTTGTTTATTTGAAAATATATTAAGTTTTGAAACTATTGCCCTTACTATGGAATAACTAATACAACCCTTTTAAAGATAAATAGTTATTCTTCATTTTGAAGAATAGCTATTTATAAGGAATGACTCTTTTTTGTAATAAAAATATAACCAAACTAAAAAATAGCTAAACCATAAAAATAATTATTATATTATAGTGCTTATTATAGTCTACCAAATATAAGAGGTGCTAATAAAGTAAGCAACAAGACTCTTGGTAATGACACTGCAAAGTTATTTGCCACTTTTATGCATTTGCTTTTATAAAATGTTTATTTCCTACTTAAATGATTTCTTATATAAAACAAGGTATAATTCAAAAAATTTATACAATGTGAATTCTTTTTTAGGAATACTTTTATACAATGTAGAGCGAAAGTACATTGGCCTGACAAATATGCCGCTTATTAAAAACAAGTCAAATCTATCTTATTAAAGGAGAAGGTTTATTATCATTATTTTTTAATAATAGTAAAGGGAGAAATAATTTCTTAGTTGAAACTTAAAAATATCAAAATGTGTCAATCAACTAAGTTAAAAAAACCTGAGTTATAAGACCCTTAGGTAAAGAGAAGTTGGCTCTTAAAAAAAAAAATAATAAAAGATAAAAAAATAAAATAAAAGGGTAAATTGCAGGATTCTATTGAAGTGGACCTTTTCAACATTTAGCAGAATTAATGCCAAAACCATATATAGTTGGATGGTAATCATTTTTTTCCCTTTATTCTCCTGTCTCCTCTCTTCTTATCTATCTCCTTCTATTTCACGGAAAATTATTATGTACTCTTGAAGTATTATAAATGCATACTTTCTCATCTCACATGAATGGTGGGTTCTACTAATTAAATTCATGGTGAGACTCACCATTCATGTGAGAGGAGAGAGTACACATTTATTGTACTTTGAGAGTACATAATAATTTTCCCTATTTCATTGCCAAAAAAGGGTCAAACATAAATCAAGTAGTAATGTTTCTTTTGCTTTGTGTCACATTTATAGTTCGCACTAATTACTTCTTTTTTTACAATCTCCTTTGCTTTTCTCTTTTCTCCTCTCCATCATCTCCCTCCACTTTCAAAGAAGGCCTAAACATGAGCCCACCTTATAGCTTCTGAAGATTTTGAAAATTGTTTAGCCAACATATATACAATCAATACAGTAATGTGTACAAATGAATACAAGGTTGTGTAATTTGGACAAACTGATCAATAAGGAATAAGAAAGAGAGTTGGAAATTGTTAAATTTTATCAAGATCAATTAACCTAAGAACTTAAATTTGATAGGATATGATAAGTATAATCACTTAACCAAAATTTTAATAGAAATAAAAATATGTATAACTAAAAAAAAAAAAAAAAGGCTTATAGAAGCATGGATCATTGCAGACTTCACAGTTTTTTTTTTTTTTTTGTGCTAATTAAGTAATTACAGTTTTTGTTAATTAGTAGGCTATACATCTATGATAGAACGACGACAAATCGGACAAGTAAGCTTAGTCTTCAACCAGTGATCAATGCAATATGAATGAAAAATGTGATCGCAAACTGGGAAACTTGACATGAGTCACCAACGACAAAAACCTCCAAGCATATTGCACAATCACTAACAGTTGATGATGATGATGAGCTTATATCATGGCTTCCATAATTTACCAATGGTGGCAATTTCTCTGAGGCCCTCAGCCTTTCCTCTCGTTTTCTGTCTATGTCACACGTAAGTCTCTCTAATATTCCAGACACCCATACATTGTGTCGGTCTATAGCTTGATAAAATGGAGATTGATGAGGCTGACTTGAACCAGTATTATCTGGCTGACGATGAATTCCTTGTCCCTCCTCATGATCATGATTACGGTTTATGAAAATAATGGCACTGACAAATATATAAAGGGCAATGAAGAACAGCGTCACGATAATACAGACAAGGACGGAGTTTGGGAGATCTATTATGACAGTATACTGAAAAAGGAGCAGCAGAAGCAGCTAGAGTTGATGAGGATTGAGGAATGCGATCCATACATGGTGATATGGAAGAATTATAGCAGGTACCATGAGCCTAACCCGTCAGCTTCTGCTCTGGCTGACGGGTTCTCTATGACGAATGCTAGGCGCGAAGGAATGCATGCTGACTAGATTAAAACAAAACCGACGGGCTGAAGTCTAACTGACGGAAATATGGAGCCCCTAGGCTACTGAACGTAGCGAGAAGCTGACGCCAACTCAGCTGAAGGGGAAAGTGCAAGCTGACGGTTTTAAGGCCGACGGTTCTATGAAAGCCATGACTTGGTCACCACGCATGGGTTTTAGGGAAATTGCTTGTATTCCACGCCCAGTATCAGAATCCTATAAGGAAAGGATTCCGCAATCTACGCGCATAAAGATTCCTATAAGGAAAAGACTTCTACTCCAAGGAAGAAGGGTCCACCCTCTACTACTATAAAAACCCCAATACCCTCATAAGCCGAGGTACGCATAATTAACCCCTCTCTAGCACTCTAGAGTTGAAAAGAAGTTCTAACTTGACCTTCGGAGGGTATTTGGCCGGCACCACACCGGTGCTCTCTGTGAGGTCTTTTCCTTTTTGTTGTGCAGGTGTTGTTTTGAGCGTACAAGCGTCGTGCAACTCACTGGTGAGATTTTCGGCATCATCACATGGGAAATAATTATAATTGTGTAAGAGCAAAAGGATCACCACGTTGTATGTTTGTCTGTGATTTGGCAAACACCATTGTGGGATGTTGTATAAGAACAACGTTGATTATTAGTACGTACTAGTCGAGATTAATTAAGAAACTGTTTTGAATCCAAAACTGCCTATATAGGCTGTGGACTCCAATTATGGGCATTTATGCTTTAGAAAATTCCTAACAATATGGAATATATTTGTCAAGGGCAGCGGGCAGATTTGAATGGACTTTGTCAAACAACCATCAATCCTAAAATCTTTTTTCTTTTTTATTTGAAATAAAATTATATTTTAACCTAATCTAAAAGTATATTTATGTGAAGCTCATTTTTAAACAAAGTGTAATGTG
The DNA here is from genome assembly GCF_002906115.3 of Quercus suber. Lineage (NCBI taxonomy): Eukaryota > Viridiplantae > Streptophyta > Magnoliopsida > Fagales > Fagaceae > Quercus > Quercus suber. Next base: position 205,930 of record NW_027069760.1, on the reverse strand, counting down.
AATTTAGATGAGCTTAGTAGAAAATTTTCATTTTTTGTTGGTATCATGCCGCAATTGAAAAGAATTTCCAGAGTTGATCAGTTTGTCCTTATTGATATAGTAACAGTTTGTCCACAAATTAGCTGAAAATCCAGAGTTGATCAGTTGATCCAATACTAAAGTTAGCTGAAAATCCACGAATTACAAGAATTTCCAGAGTTGCTAACATTTAATAATACGATCTTGAATTCTTCTTACACATCATCCAAACAAGAGTACTGTCTATTACTGTTCCTTAGGATCTAAAATAAAGAGAGACAATGATTGAACTTGACAATTGAGTAAATAGTTAATGACCTTAAGGTCCTTAACTATTTGGATCAACCATAAAAAAAAAAAAAATTATTTTTTTTTTTTTTGAAAAATTATACTATATAATTGTGACTATGATCACATTATATCTCAATAACTAGACTTAAAACCATACATAGTTAATTTGCAAGGTTCAAAGACTTGTCATACTGTAACAGTTCAATTCCCAAAAAGGCGTATAATCAATTTTGTTGTAGTCAGTAGTCACATCTAAAATCACATAGTTTCGGAACTAAATAAACTCTTGTTTGCTTTATCAAAATAAATAAATAAATAAACTCTTGTTTGAGTAGATGAGTCAGAAAGTGAAGAAGGTAGAAGGAATTAGAACTTTATCTGTCTGCCTGCTTCACAATAATTCATTGTGAAATAACTTATTTAACTTTTTAATAAAAGCTTTTTAATGAAAATATACTTATACTTTAAGCAAGAAAAAAAATGTGAAGTTTAAAAAAAGATATTCATAAAAGTCAAAAGGCAAAAAACTAACTTATAATCTGTACCTAAATTTGCAGTCTTGACTAACATTACATGCATGCTTAACATAATATACATGCTTTAGTTGCACTGTTGCAACATTGCTTAATGGGAACTTCCCTCATATGATACTTTGGAAGTATACTCCCACTCTCTCATAGAGGGATAGACCCCATTATGGATGGGGCCCACTCCTCTGTGAGAGGGGAAGGAGAACACTACCGAAATATGCGATAATAGCCCCATATGAAAATATCTCAATTTAACAAAGAAAACAATCTAATTTATCTATTTAATTCAAACAATTGATTTTTTTTTTCACTAAAATTTTCACCAAACTTGATCTAACATTTTTTTTTTTTTTTGAAGAATGTAAATCTTTGTAAAATAAAACTAATTTAGTCAAAATCGAATTCTTCTACTTAAACAACGCAACAAAAATAATTCATACAATTAATTTCATATTAAAAGTAAATAACTAATTCATTAAACTACACAACATGCTTTAAGCATAAACAAAAATCACTAACTAAGGGGAAATGTTACTTACCTATAATGGCTTTACCAAAATCACCAAAAATTCAAAATTATGGTACCTCAAGATTAACCTAATACAATGAAATACTAAATTTAATTCACTAACCCCAAGCTTTAGCAGTCAACCCAAATTTACACATATAATTTAAATTTGTCTCCTCAAAATACCTCAAATGAGAAAATACCAAAATCATGTTGCTTTGGAATGATGGAATCACTACTTCAAAAATTTCACCTAATAATAGTACTATATGAAACTGCCCTTTAAAATGTTTCGGGACAAATAATGGAGCTAGTGAGCAATGCCTATAAGATGTACCTCCTCAAGTGCCAAATGTTTTATAAATTTCATTTCTTTCCCAACCATATGTAGTTCGCGAGTAAGCGTTCTCAAGAACCATTATTTTCTAGATTAAATTTTGTTTGTTTGTTTCTACAGCTCTTTTCATGAACCAAATTAGGTTATTAGTCAATTTTTGAACTTCACCTGAGATACTATACATAAGTTTTGCCCTAACCTTAGCATCTATAGTGACTATGAACAAGAGTAAAGCTAGGGAGTTTTGGGGGGGAGGGGGAACAATTAAAGAATATAATTGTTTCTTTTTTGGAAGTTTAATTTAAAACAATTAATTATGAGAATAATTACATAATTTCAAATTATGGAATTTATTATATAATTATTAGTCTCACCACAAGTGCTTTGCACATGCGTTGAGGCTTTTTTCCCCGGGGTGGGGGGAGGGTTTAGTGTCATAATTTTTTATTCAACAAAATTTGGGGTTTACACATTTTCCTACTAATATTAAGCATTAAAGCATGACCTTGCTTTTCACAAAATTTCATTCTATTTTTGTCTCTTCTATTTCCATGTTCTTTCATTCTAGAACCTATCATCATAGACAAATAAATTGTAATAAATAAAGTAAATAATTACATTTTTTTTATCTGAAATTCTATAGTTTACAATTACAAAATTACAAAAAGAATGCCAAAAAAATGAAAAAAAAATGGGGGGCGGAGAAGAAAAGGAAAAAAAACAAAACAAAACAAAAAGGGTTAGAAAATGGTGTCATCCCTTGAACCTTTTTCATTGTCTGACTTCGATCTCATTTGGTCCTTAGTCCCTTACATCTGCCCCCATAAAACCAGATATACAACAATTAAATAAATATAAATCATGTACAACAATCAAAATCATATAAGCAATTAAACATTAAAAAAAGAAACAATACTAAGAGAATTAGGTTATGTTTGGTAATAGTTCTAGTTTTCTATTTTCAAAAAGTTGTTTTTAGGAATATAAAGAAAAAACAATTTTTTTTGTATTTTTTAAATCAAAAACATGTTTAGTTAGTTAAAATTAAACAAAAAAGTTCTTTTGAAGAAAAAAATAGAAAAATATTAAAAATGTTGTTACTAGGATTTGAACTCTAACGCTAACTCATTAAATAAAACAGATTTATTAAATTAAATGCATGTTTTCATTGACTTTTGAAAATTAGAATCTAAAAATGAACTTTTGTATATTTTCAATTTCCTTTACAAATTGAGTTTTGAGAATAGTTTTTGTTTTCTATTTATTTTGGGTTGCCAAGCAAGTTTTTAGTCTCAAAAATAGAAAATTGGGTTTGAAAACAGAAAATAAAGAGAAAAAGCAGTTACCAAACATACCTTTACATTGTAGGAAAAGACTACTCATTCCTCTAAGAGAGAAAAAGAAAGGATTTTTCTTTATATAGATTAAACAGGAGGAAGAGATATACTTATTCATGTTTGCTTTTGGCAACTGAGTTGCCATTTAGAAGGGATAAAGAGAGGCAGAAGTGCTTACTTTTATGGGATATGGATAAAAGATTATCTTTAAATTAAAATAAATAGTTAGTTAAAAAATAGTGTATTCAAATAATATAAACATGAGATTTTTTTTTTTCATTAAAATAAAAGAAAAGGATAAACGTGAGAGATAAGAAGGGAAAGTGGTGGTTTTATTTTTTTGGATGGGAGAGGTATTTTATTAGGATAATAATAATAATAATAATAACCCTAAATTTTAGGACAAATTCTTTTGGATAAATTTATAAATAGTTAGCTAAAAAAAAAAAACTAACGTGAGTTGTTTATTTTTCTTTTTTAAAAAATGAATAAGTTGTATTATACTCGACTAACATGTGTGTGTGTGTGTGTGTGTGTGTGTGTGTGTGTGAGAGAGAGAGAGAGAGAGAGAGAGAGAGAAATTGTTTGAGACTATCTAAAATAAGCTGTTTTATTTTTTAAGACTTGAATCTGACAAAGAAACGTGGGAAGGGAGAAATGTGGATGGAAGAAACTTCTTTTTTTAAATTTATTTAAAATTTACTAATTTTTAAATTAGTAATTTTACATGTTTAATCATATTTTTTAAACTTTTAAAACATATGGATTTGAAGATATTTTGGTACGCTAAATGGTGAAACCAATATAGGCGAATTCTATTATTAGTCGTAAAGACGTTTAAAATTTATTACTTTTAATTTATTTATATAAAAGGCACTATTGCCAAAAAAAAAAATGTTGCAATAAACACCTATTGCAATATAAAAAAATTGACACACATTGTTGCAAGTTTGTGGCAATAGGTTATCGCAACAAAATTTTCTTTACAATAACATTTTGTTGCAATAAAGGATTTTTAATAATTTTTAAATTTAGGTTATTAAAAAAATTGTTGCAATAAGTTATTAAATATTACTTTTGTTGCAACCATGGTTTTGAATCCAAGACTAGACTGTACAGTCCAACCTGGTTAACTGGAAACCGTTCACTAAGACGGGTTTTTTAACATCCAAAATTGGCTAATGTAAAAAAAGTAGCGGGTCATGCGAACCTAGGTTGAACCTCTCGAACTTGAAAACCATGGGTGGTTGTATAAAATAGTAAAATATTAGTGAGCTCTAACAAAAATGTTAAATATATTAATTTCATAGGTATATATAAGTTAATTTATCTATTTTTACTAATTTTATATATTTATTTATATTTTAAATAATTATTAAATTAGTTATGATGTTATTACGGTTTGACTTTGTTCCAACCTTAATAACCTTGAACCTCTCATTTTTTCGGTTCATTAAACGTTCCGAGTTTCAAAACCATGGTTGCAACAGGTTGATCACACCGACATGCTAGCTAATGGAAAGTTTAGAGAGAAAGAGACAGTGAGATTTTGTTGATTATGGGAGATGGTAGACTGAGAGTGGGGTTTTGAACTCTTACTTTTAAGAAACTATGAGTGGAATTTTTGGCAAACGTGGGTAGGGAAAATTGGAAAAAAAATTTGAGCGGGAGGGAATTAGCATTGCAATATTGCTATTGCATCAAATTATTGAAAGTTATTGCAACTATATTTACCACAAAAAAAAAAAAAAAAAAAAAAAAAAAAAAGAGAAGAAGAAGAAGATAACACCTAAGACTAAGAGTAAATAAATCCCTATTGCCACTAAAGTTTCTTTTTGTTTCAATAGAGGTTTCCTTGTTGTAGTGAGTCATCTTGATCCATAACCTTATCATAGAGGGATCAACTTCTATCATCATTTCACCCATTTTTTTACTAGCATTCATGGCATGATGAGTCATTGTCTTTGCATCCATAGGTTAGACACTGTGGATTGTGATATTTATGGTACACCTTATTGTTCCTGAGCAAGATGCATGTAAATCAAATGTTGTGTGCCGTGTGATGAAGCTCCTCTTTTTTGGGTTTAGTGTCATAATTTTCTATTCATAACCAAAATTTCTAAAGCACCTTTCATATGGTTCACACATCACAAAAGGTCATAGAATTACCAATTCATAATAAATGTAGTCGAGAAAGTACAATACATAATATAATTCAATTGAGAAAGCAATATATAAATTTTGTTCAAAGGCTTATCAAATTTGATAGTAAAACGCCTAACCATTGAGAAAAAATTAGTCTATGAAGCAGAGAGTGAGAAAGAAGATAATGTTGAATAGAAATAGGATGAAAGATTGAAGAAGAATATGAAGGAATATTATCGAGAAGAAATATTCTGGGTTTGCAGTTTGAGGGATTTAATGTTATTATAATTTTTCTTTATGCATTCCGCAACGCTGGGAAGGGGAAAGAGGAACAAATGAAAGGGGATTTGTTTTTTTCAAGAAGTTGCAATTGGTTTTCGTGTGAGTTTTTTATTTTACTTTTTGGATGTCGTGGGGTATTTTTTTTTTTTTAATAGTAATGTGTGGTTTTTTTTTTAATAGTAATGTGTGGTTTTTTTTTTTAATAGAAGGTGGGGAAAGTGCAAACAAATCTTGTTTGTGTAAGTGGAATGAGAGTTTTTTTTTTAGAAACATGTGAGAAGTCTATATCTATCTAGAACTCTATTAGGAAGTTATGCGAAGATTTATCAAGTTTTTTTTTTTTTTTCTGAATTTTTTTGAATTACTTGGTTTACAATGTTTTTTTTTTTATTTTTTTATTTTTTTTTTTTAGAAATAGGTGAAAAGTTTGTATCTCTCTAGGACTCTAGTGGGAAATTATTGGGATATTTATCCGTTAGTTTTTTAATTTGTTTTTTTAATCATGTACATGTGTGTAGGATTGTTGTTTTTAATTTTTGTTGATTTACGGTTTTACCCTCATTTTTTTGTGTTTTAGGAATAAGGATAGTAAAAATGGTAATAACAAATTTTCTAAATCCATATATAGAGAATAAAGAATTTAAGCCTTTAATCCTTGTAAGGTTGAATTTATTCAATCATATGTTGGCTTTATTCCATGCAAATTTGCTTGTAATTTAGCAATTAGATACCCTGTATTTAGGTGGGATTTATGTAAGACTAGTGTGTGAGAGAGCGTGAAGAAAACTCAAGATGTGTGCAATTCAAAGGAGTCCCGTGACTAGCAAGTTGCTAGAATGGCACACGTGTGAAGCATATAGGGGAGCTAAAGGGTCACGACAACTGAAGCACTACCGGAGAAAACTTCCAATCTGGTCAGGCAGTTAGCTGGCGACTCAGACTCACAACTCATTCCAGTCACGAGGTTAAGTCGCCAGAATACCCTGTTTGATGAAAACTGACTTTTCGCATTCCTCATACATACTACTATAAATACCCTTATACCCACGAAATGTAGAGAGCTTCTAGAAAGAATTTTGAGAGAAAAACCCTAGAGAAAAACAAGATTGACTCATCCACAATCTTTATCATTTGATTCTCCAAATTCCTCTACTCTCACCCTCTCCATTAACATATCCTTGAGAGGTACATTTGCCAAAATCCTTATCTCACTATACCCATAAAAGTGAATAGGTGTTTTGGTGTTTGGGAAAGAGTTTAAAGCAAGGAAGTCAATTCTGTACTGTACCAGCCGGTACGGCCGGTATATACCATATCGGCCAGTAAATCGATACAAAATACCCCCTTATTTTGCACCGGAAAAAATATCGGCCGTACTAGCGAATATCAATCATTTCAAGCGGAAAGTAAAAACTGGCCGGTACAAAAAGCTTCTTAAAAAAAATTAAAAAAAAAAAAAAACGTAAAAGTACCAAATGGCTCACGTCGCCTTCAGGCTCAGCACCACTTTGTTGGTCGTCATTTACATTTAGCTGGTTTTCCCTTCATCTTCCTCATTTAGCTTTGTCTGCACACTTTCCTTTTTTTTTCTTTTTTTTTTTTCTTTTTCTTTTCTCTTCTTCTTATCTGTTGTTTAGACTACAGCTGCACCGTTCCCTTGGTCCTTTTGTTTTGTGTGGTTCTTGTAGTCTTATTTTGTGTGTACTGACACCACACGTGTAGACATTGATATTTGAGTTGATGAGTATCAAGCATTGGTAGCAAATCAAAGGACCTACTAGCTAGAATTTTAAGTTGTATTTTATTGGTTTATGTGTTGTCTACGGGCTCAGGCCTACTAGCTAGAATTTTGAATTGTATTTTATTGGTTTATGTCTTGTCCATGGTTGATCAGTCTAGTACAGCCCATAGACCCTATTATACTTATATTACCTTTCATTTGGTAAAATGATTCTACCTTTTTGATGTCAATTTTTTTTTTTTTTTGAGATTTCAATGACACTTTTTATTTCAAATTTTCAACTATTGTCACTCACTAGTTTTATATTTTTATTAATTAATAGGTTGATATGTGGGCTAGAGATAAACAATAAGTGAAATATTATATGCTTATAAATTTAAATTTAAGTGCTCATAATAAATTATTATTATGTGAACTTTAACTACTAAACATATAAATATAAATATATACCCCAGAATAGAGATTTTGTGTGTGTGTGTGTGTGTGTGTATATATTTAATATATAAAATAGCGGTAAACTCGACGCGGTACACCGGTATTGACTGGTACTCGAAATCTATCGTACCGGTGGCCAAACCGGTACGGCCTCCAGTACGGTATTGACTTCCTTGGTTCAGAGAGGACCAATTCATTTGGTTGATGTAATGGGCTTATCGCGGTTTCTAGTAAGCTAGAGAAGACAAAGTTCAGTGTAATCCTGTTGAAGCAAGAAGCTTGGAGGGATTAGGTGCACTGTGTAGATTAGGTTTAGAGAGTCTTTTGCTATTCATGTATCCCGACTTTATTCTCTAGTGGATTATTGATCGCTTGGAGGGCGATGGAGAGGTTTTTTGCTGAGTACTTCGGTTTCCTCTTCGATAACACCTTATCATGTTAACTTCGATATCCCAACTTCATTCCTTTTTCTTTCTTTTTTTTGATAAGAAGATAGCACTTTTATTTAAACAAGAGAAACAATGACAGAATCCTAGATGAGGGCTTGTACAATACAAGAAGGAGGCTCCCTAATCCAAACACACAAGTCCTCTAAGCTAAGTGCAAACTTTGCTAAAAGATAGGCTGGTCGATTACCTTTCCTCCGGACATGAGAAACGTTAATTAAATGAAACTCCGAGCTGATCAGCTGCATACCAAGGCACAAAGAATCAACAAATGAAAGGGGGACGGACTGACCACAGAGAGCATGTACCATCACCAAAGAGTCTCCTTCCAAAACCACATTTTAAAGACCCAAATCCCATGCTAGTTGAAGGCCACCTTCAAAAGCTTTTGCCTCAGCTTCAAGTGGGCCCAAAGGAACATGAAAATGTTTGCTCATAGCTGCCACAATACGCCCAGCATCATCCCTTATCACAACTCCAATTCCCGCAGAGCATCTGGGCTTGGATAAGGCGCAATCCACGTTAATCTTAAGCACGAACGGTGGTGATGAAGTCTAGGTGACTGAAACGGACCCCGGTATGATTGTTATAGAATCCATCGTTGCTGCAAAATCTATCAGGTAATGAGAAGCCCATTGAACAAGTGCTTCCGGAGTTTTCCTAGAACCCCCATGTCAGACCAAGTTGCGGTTACTCCACAACGACTAGGCTATCGTGACCACCAAAGCCACCTTCTCCTCATCAAACGCTTCTATCATCAAGAAGAACCACAACAGATCAAAAAAGGAATGGAACTGGCCTGACCTGAGTGAACTAGGAAGCTTCGAACAGCTCCAGACCAACTATGCTCTAGGACAAGACCAAAACAGGTGACCAGTAGATTCGGAAGCAAAGCCACATTCGTCACATAGGTTATCCGTGAGCACTTTACGTTGAAACAAAATATCTTTGGCAGGCAGAATATTACGACATGCCCTCCAAGCGAAGTGCCGAACCTTGTGAAGGATGGGAAGATGCCATAGTTTCCTCCAAAAACTCCGATGCGAACTATCCAATGAGACTGTAGCATTCTAGGCAACATGATGACTCCTCATTGCCACCTTATAGGCACTACGGACTGAAAAGCAGCCATTATTAGTTTCCGCCCAAATAATACGATCCCCAGTCAATTTGATACTCAGCGATATGCCCAAAATAGTATCGGCATCAATAGGTAAGAAGATTTGGCGAATAACATCTTCGTTCCATGTTTTCCTCTCCGTGTGGATAAGCTCACTCACCCAAGTATCCTGATGAAGGAAAATTCTGGGAGAGATAACTTCATAACTTGATCCCCTAGGCAACCATTTATCCCCCTAAATACAGATATCCTTGCCATTACCAACCTTCCAATGAACACCTTGCTTAACAATGGATTGAGCCGAAAAAATACTACACCAAGTATAAGTAGGGTTGCTTCCGAGAGTAGCGTTCAAAAAGTCACCATTAGGAAAATATTTGGCCTTGAGGACCCGGAAAAGAAGAGAATTGTGGCTAGTTTGAAGCCGCCAACCTTGTTTAGCTAGCAAGGCCAAATTGAATAATTTTAAATCTTTGAAACCCATCCCACCACACTCCTTTGGTTCACACAACTTATCCCAACTCAACAAAGCCATCTTTTTTTCCTCTCCTCGTTGCCCCCACCAAAATTGCCTAATCATACTAGTAAGCTCATCACAAAGAGAATCCGGGATCTTGAAACAACTCATGGTGTACGTTGGGATGGCTTGGGCCACCATTTTTATCAAGACCTCCTTACCTACCTTTGAAAGAAGTTTACCTTTCCAACCGGCCAACTTCTTGGAAAGTTTATATTTTATATCATTAAAGCTGGCTCTTTTGTTTCTCCCCACTAGAGACGGCAATCCCAAGTATTTTTCATGTTGCTTAATAATTTGTGCTCCAAACCTATTCTTGATTTCCTCCTGAATCTCTCTTGAGGTGTTGGTGCTAAAAAATAGAGACGTCTTAGCACGACTGAGTTGTTGACCCGATGCCTTCTCATACACTTGGAAAATCCGTTGTAAAGAATCACAATCAAATAAGGTAGCCTTACAAAAAATGAGGCTATCATCGGCAAAGAGCAAGTGTGAAAGTTTAGGACCCCTCCTGTAGACAAAAATACCCTCTAGAACCCCTTTCTCCACTGACTTCTTAATCAGAGCAGACAGACCTTCAGCCACAATGAGAAAAAGATAAGGCGATAAAGGATCACCTTGGCGAATTCCCCTTGAAGGCTGAATGATATTGCTAATCTTCCCATTAATTCAGAAAGAATATGAAACTGTAGTCACACATCTCATAATCAAACTCCTCCATCTTGAATCAAACCCCAATTTCTCCATAATCTTCTCCAGGCACACCCATTCAGCACGGTCATATGCCTTGCTCATATCAATTTTCAATGCCATCTCACCCTTCCTCACGGCCTTTTTCTGGCTAATGTGGTGCATAGCCTCAAAAGCCACAAGAGCATTATCCATAATCAACCTACCATGCATATAGGTACTTTGGGTATCACTGATGATAGAGGGGAGAACTTTTTTGAGCCTGTTAGTAAGCACTTTAGAAGCAAGTTTAAAGATCACATTACATAAACTAATCAGGCGATAATCAAAAATGTTTTTAGGATCTTTATTCTTAGGAATTAAAACAACATGTGTATCATTAAACATGGGAGGAGCAATACCATAGTTTAAGAAATCAAGAACCGTCTTCGTAACCAAGTGTCCAATGGAAGGCCAGAAGTGTTGGAAAAACAAAGGAGGCATGCCATCCGGTCCTGGTGACATGAGAGGATACATTTGTTTAAGGGCAGAAAATACTTCACTGTCATGAAAGATCCTGTTGAGCATCTGGTTCATTGAAGTGGATACACGTGGGTGAATGGCAGCCAATAACTCAGTAAAGTCCGTTGGTCCAGAAGAGCAAAAAAGTGCACTATAGTGGCTGGTCACAATGTCTTCTATTTTTTGTTCATCCTCCTACCAAATGCCATTTGAATCCAACAACCCAATAATGGAATTCTTCTTGTGACGTGAGGAAGTGCGTGCATGGAAGTATCAAGTATTCTGATCACCTGCCTGAAACCAGTTCACACGGGACTGTTGAAACCATATAGCCGATTCTCTGTCCAGCCAACAGTTTAATTCTACCCATGTATCCCTCATTGCATGAATGGTTGCTGGAGAAGCCGTTTAGAGTTCTACCCATTGTAGTCGCTTTTGAAGTTCATTAATCTTCATACCCATGTGCCCAAACTCCCTCTTATTCTATACTTCTAACCGACTTCGGCATAACTCCAAACATCTCGATATCGAAAAGCTATCGACAGCCATGCTTCCTTCCTCCCAAGCGTTTTTGACTATGTCTTCACACTCTGGATCTTTCAACCACATAGATTCGAATCTGAAGATCTTCCGCTGATACCGTTTCTTCTGTTTCAAGAAAAAATGCAACAAAAGGGGAGAGTGATCCAACGCCAAGTTGGAAAGGTGATAAACTCGGGCGTCCTTGAACCAAGCACCCCATGCCAATAATGCAACAGCTCTGTCCAGCCTTTCTCTGATCTGAACCCCATTCACCGACTGGTAAAGCCACGTAAATCGTGGTCCCACAAAGCCCATGTTGTGTAGACCACACCAGTTCAACGTATCTGCGAAATTCTTCATTTGCCTTCTTGGTCATAAACTCCCTCCTTCTTTCTCTGAATCACTAACAAGTTCATTAAAGTCTCCAATGAACAGCCAAGGTAATGTAGACCTGTCTCAAATCACCTTCAATAAAGCCCACGATGCATCTCGTCTTGAAGTCTCAGGAGCCCTATAAAAGCCAGTCAAGTGCCACCAATCTATAGAAACTCCACCCTTCACCAAAGTGTCAATGTGTGACTGATCCGCATCAAGTATCTCAACCTCAATACCTTCCTTCCTGTTAAGGACATATTTTATGTAATTGGTCAATCCTTTGACAAAACGCACTTTACTTGTAATTGAGTAGATTTAAGATGTGTTTAATACTTCAAGAAACATGTTGTTCAAGTCTAGTATTAAAGCCATGAAGATTGGAGCAAGAAACAAGTGAAGAAAAGCAGTTCATTAAAGCTGGACAGATAGCTCGACACCTGCGGACAGATAGCTCGATAGCTGCTTGACACCTCTCGATAGCTGGCTATCTATCGAGCTCTTAAGGTGTTTCTTATCGCAATCTCGACACCTTCTTAACAGTTGGTGGATCGATCGAGAAAGCTCCTGTCCCCTCGACAGCTTCTCGACACCTCCTTGACACCAAGCTATCTATCGAGGTTTAAAGCTCGACACCTCCCGATCGATCGAGGTTGCGGGAAATTAGAATTTTCAGATCTAATTTTTGGGCTAGGCTTTTGTATTTGTGTAGGGTTTCTTTTCTCACAACCCTAAACGTATATAAGACTTATTTTAAACGCCGTCACAGAAAAGAATACAAGGAGAACATATGCAAAAGGTGACCGATGCCTTATTCTCTCTGAAAGAAGCTACTGCATCTTTGTGCCTTAGGGTTTTGTAACCAAGTGTTTCTTAATCTTCATTGTTGATGAAATGAAGAACTTTGCAGCTAACATTCTTCTTCCTTAAGTTGGTGAGTAAGTCACGTATTGGGATTTGTGGAAAGGAGTAAGTCACGTACTGGGATCCGTGCAACATAAAAAGGGTGGCGTTCATATATTGAAGAGTTCAGAGGTTTTGAAGCGGTAGAAGGTTTCTGCTGTAAGTTCATCTACGGGGATTGTAGAGTCTAGGGACAAAAGTTTTGTACTAAATCTGAAACTTCTCTTTACTATAGTGGATTGCTTTTTGGGAAGGTTTCCCCCCAGGTTCTTTACTGTGAAACTGGTTGGTTTCATTGGTTTTCCTGGGTCATCATATCTTGTCTTATTTATTTTTTCCATTGCATGATTTTGACATGATATTGATATTTGTTTGTTTTAACAAGTTTTATTCATAATAAATCTAATTAACAACTTGGGTTTAAAACTTGTTAATTTTATTAACCGGGGTCTAAATTTCCCAACAAGTGGTATCAGAGCGGGTTCACTCTGATTGGATTAATTTTCTGAGTGTGATCCATTAACCCCTGTTGTCATGGATAGAGGACAATCTTTATTTATACCTCCTTTATTTGATGGAACTAATTATGCGTATTGGAAAGTTCGTATGAAAGTTTTTTTGCAAGCCCTAGGTGAACAGGTATGGCAAGCTGTTGAAGTTGGCTAGATTAAGCCAAAGGAAGCATTTGTGGATTAAGATGATGCAACAATTGTAGCTGCAAATTTCAATAGTAAGGCCTTGAATACTTTATTTTGTGGGGTTACTAATGAGGAATTCAAGAAAATATCATCCATTGAAGTTTCCAAGGAAGCATAGACCATTCTTGAACCACCTATGAAGGTACCAAGGCAGTAAAGACTGTGAAGCTTCAACAACTCATAAGCAGTTTTGAAGAAATAAGGATGGAGGAAGACGAGACCTTTGATGAGTTCTATGCCAAACTCAAGAATATTATGAATTCTGCCTTTAACCTTGGATAATGTATTGTAGAATCCAAGATTGTTAGAAAAAACCTTAGGTTCTTACCTGACAGATTCCATGCCGAGATCACTGTCATTGAAGAAGCAAAGGACATTGATCAAATTCCTTTAACTGAGCTTGTAGGGAACCTTCAAACCTATGAGATGGGATTAGGCTCAATGGGAAAAGGTGGAAAGAGTAAAAACTTGGCTCTTAAGGGTATAGAGGAAGAGATTGAGGACTCTGAAAGTGAAGATGAAGATGATGATGAGGATGAGAATCAATCCTTCATAACTAATGAAATTATCAGACTTCTTCAATTTAGAAAAAAGGATAAGAGTAAACCTCCTAGGAAACCTAAATCCTCTAGGAAGGGCAAGAATGAGAAACCCCTCATCTAATGCCATGAGTGCAAAGGTTTTGGTCATATGAGGATAGAGTGCCCAAACTACCTCATGAAGGAAAAGACCAAGGAGTCAAAAGATAAAGGGTTGGTTGCTACCTGGAGTGATATTAAGGATGACTCTTCTGATGAGTTTGTTGATGAATGTTGTCAAGTTATGGCCTTTGCTGCCACAACCGACAAGGTGATTGTGGAGAGTGCTAGTGACAGTGAGGATTCTTCTTCTGATGAAGTACCCAAGAAGTTAACCCTTTAGGAAGCCAATGATAAGCTATGCACTGAATTTATAAAATCTAAAAAGACTTCTCATCTTTGTAGAAAAGAGCTCAATGATGTAAAAACTGAAAAAGCTGATCTGTTAGTTAAGCTAGATGAGACAACAAGGTTAGTTGAGACTTTTGTTGTGGAGAACACCTCATTAGAAGAGAAGGTCAAAAATATTGAAGTTGAGCTTAGTCAAGCTAGAACTCAAATAGAGAGGATGTCTAGTGTAAAGCTTAATGAGGTATTGAGTGCTCAAAAGTCTAGTTCTGATAAGACTGGCTTAGGATATGCTATTTCCTCCAGCCCCTCCTTTTCCACGGCTTCTGGATTAAGGACTGTCTTTATGCTTCAATTTGAAAAAGGTAATAAAGATATGAAATCCAAAACTGATTTGGCTAATTCTAAATCCTTTGTTAAACCTCATGTTTGTCACTATTGTGGTGTTGCTGAACACATTCTTCCTAATTACGTTAAGTTGTATCCTCATAAGCAATTGTCTAAACGGTCACAGGTTTCCTCTCAAGAACCTACACCTTTGTTTGGAGAGTTATTAAAAACTTTGAACTTTTTAACTCAATTTTAGGAGAATTCTAATTCTTCTATGTCCTTTAGTAGACATACTAGGACACGTGTCTTTTCATCTTCATGGCCAAAGACTCGTGCTGTGTGGGTAAGAAAGGAGCTTAAGACTTAATTGTCTTTTCTGTTTATCCTCTGATTTAATTCTTTCTATCTTAAGTATGACTCTCTTTGCTTGATTTCATGCATTTGCATATTTCTATCATGTTTTCATGCATATGCATTTTTCTTTCATGCTTTCATGTTGTTTATCTCTTTTTGTTTGGTTGTTTAGTTTTTATTTTGTTTTGTTTTCAAAATAAAAATAAAAAGAAAAAGAAAAAATTAGAAAAATACAAAAAATAGTGTGTGTCTGTGTACATTGGTACTTGTGTACCTTAGATGGCCATTGAAGTAAAGTTTTCTCAAATTTGTATCTTTTGTAGCTTAAAATGAGCATCTCTATGCACAACTAAGCAAGTGAGCTTTGTGGCTCTTGTTTGTGATGAGTAAGATTAAGTTATCTTTTAAACTTAACACTCGTATTACTCTTTTTGACGGGTAAGACTAGAAAATCCTAAGCGAAAGGCATAAATAATCATCTCACCACTGTTGCCCGCCAATCATAATATAGACACTTGTATGCTTCGGCATAGCAAAAGTGCAATGTCAAAGACATCCGTATACTTCGGCATAGCAAAAGTGCAATATCTATGCTTAATATGTTGGGTATTTCTTTTCTCTCTTTTATATACCTATGCATGATATGCTAAAATAAAAAAAAAAATATGCAAATAAAAATAAAAAGCAAAAAGATAAAAAATACTTTAAATATGGTTGCAAGCGTGTATTCTAGGAGACGTGGGAGTTATAAGATGTACTTCGAAGGTGATAGTCCCCATCAAATAGTTATGATTGTGTGTGAGTTAAAGTGATTTTCTCATAGCTCAAATCATCATAACATGTATACACATATGCAATCTTGCGATATTTTTCACACACAACACGCAATATTCTTTGCTACTCTTGATACATGTGCAGGTACAATGTGATTTGGCCATCACAAGGTTTTACATGTGCTAATGTATACTCACTAAACTGTCTTGACTTGTTTTTGAAAAATAAAATTTGTTAGACTTGTTTAGTGTGTGTGCGTGTTTTTGGGATCTATGTGCTTAACATTTTTGTTGAGAGATTTGTCTTTCACATGTTTTGCATCTTTTTGTTATCTTGTCATCCATAGCATCTTGTTTCATTACATTCATGCATTTAGCTGAATTTCTTGTGCCCCCTTGATCATCCTTGATCATCTTTATGTTTCTCGGGTGAAGCTTTCTAGATTCTTGTATCCTTTGTCAATCATGACAAAAAGAGGGAGAAATTGTGGAGACTTTGTGGTTTCTTTTGGAGATTCTACATGTTAGGGGAAGAAATACATTCCTTTGTTAGGGGGAGATGTGTTCATCTTGTTAAGGGGAGTGCTTACTTCCTTCTTCTTGTACCTTGGGTCTTGTGACCATGTTTGCATACATTATGCTTATCTTCTTTATATGATGATGTATGTCTTCTTCACCTAGCTCTACATGTGTTGTTTCTTTTCTATCTTTATACACATGTTTCTTATACTTGTATGTAATCTATTATTTCGGTTTCACACTAAGATGACTTGATGAGTTTTGTTTGAAGTGTTTCAAAAATACAGGTTATCAAAGTCTACTTACCATAAACTTTCTTCTTGCAAAGTTTTTCAAGAGTTTGTGTTAGGATAGATTTTATTGTATTCAATAAGTGAATATGAGTTGAGTGATTTATGACTTCTCTCATATGTTCATTTGTTTGTTGTGATTTTGTCACGAATTGCCAAAGGGGGAGATTGTTAATGACATATTTTGTGTAATTAGCTAATCCTTTGATAAAACGCACTTTACTTGTAATTGGGTAGATCTAAGATGTGTTTAATACTTCAAGAAACATTTTGTTCAAGTCTAGTATTAAAACCATGAAGATTGGACCAAGAAACAAGTGAAGAAAAGCACTTCATTAAAGCTGGACAGATAGCTCGACACCTGCAGACAAATAGCTCGACAGCTGCTCGACTCCTCTCGACAACTGGCTATCTATCGAGCTCTTAAGGTGTTTCTTATCGTAATCTCAACACCTTCTCGATAGCTGGTGGATCGATCAAGAAAGCTCTTGTCCCCTTGACAGCTTCTCGACACCTCCTCGACACCTAGCTATCTATCGAGGTTTAAAGCTCGACACCTCCCGATTGATCGAGGTTACGAGAAATTAGAATTTTCAAATCTGATTTTTGGGCTAGGCTTTTGTATTTGTGTAGGGTTTCTTTTCTCACAACCCTAGACCTATATAAGGCTTATTTTAAAGGCCGTCACATAAGAGAATACAAGGAGAACATATGTAAAAGGTGACCGGTGCCTTATTCTCTCTGAAAGAAGCTACTGCATTTTTGCGCCTTAGGGTTTTGTAACCAAGTGTTTCTTGATCTTCATTGTTGATGAAGTGAAGAACTTTGCAGCCAACATTCTTCTTTCTTAAGTTGGTGAGTAAGTCACGTATTGGGATTTGTACAAAGGAGTTAGTCGCGTACTAGGATTCATGCAACATAAAAAGGGTGGCGTTCATATATTGAAAAGTTCAAAGGTTCTGAAGCAGTAGAAGGTTTCTACTGTAAGTTCATCTACGGGGATTGTAGAGTCTAGGGATAAAGGTTTTGTACTAGATCTGAAACTTCTCTTTACTATAGTGGATTGCTTTTCGGGAAGGTTTCCCCCTAGGTTTTTTACTGTGAAATTAGTTGGTTTCATTGGTTTTCCTGGATTATCATATCTTGTCTTATTTATTTTTTTCCGCTGCATGATTTTGACATGATATTGATGTTTGTTTGTTTTAACAAGTTTTATTCATAATAAATCTAATTAAAAACTTGGGTTTAAAACTTGTTAATTCTACCAATCATGGTCTAAATTTCCCAACACTTCCAAAAGAGAGCAAGACCTCCACCCCTACCCTCACTAGGTACTACCCAATTGAAATCGAAATTGCACTAATCTCTAGCTTTCTCAGCTTTCTTTTTATTAAGTTTAGTCTCTATGAGGAAGACTAAAATGGGCTCTTCTTGTTGTACTACCTTTTGCAAGGCTTTAACTGTCCGAGGGTTTCCAAGCCCTCGGCAGTTCCAACTGATGAGACTTATTGGACCCGGCAGGGTTGCTCAGTAACCTCTGCCGATCCTGAAAATATTGAAAGTGAACCAACATCCTCATTTCTTTTCAAACGTTTTTCCTTCTCCCACACCTCCGTAGGGACTTCAAATAGTTCATCACCTTTCCTCTTAGGCCCTTGTTTCAGAAACTGGTTCTGGTCCAGCGTTGTTTGGGCTGAAAGAATGCTCGGCCCAGAAAGCTTTTTTTTTTTCCTTGCCACGTGTTTTAGTTGACCCACCCTTTCTCAATGGACTCTTCTCAACCCAGCCCATATCAAAGCTAAACTCCTATTTATCCGTGGCTATTAACTCCATATCCTTAGGCTCCTAAGTCACCTCACGACTCATCTTCAAATCAGTAATTGATTGCCCCGTAGTTTCTGTCAAAAAAACCTCCTTATTACTTACCTCAATACTGCCAGTTGGACAATTTGAATTTGAAATCAAATTAACCTGATCCATGGCCTTAATGCCCACAATAATTTCCTAGAAATCCGCATTCGCTTGATTATGGGAGTTAAACACCGTACTATCCTTGTTAGTTACCGTTTCATCGGATTCTCCCACCGGTAAGACTAGAGAACGCCCAACTCCGACGTCCGGCCTTTTCTCCTCCTCCAAAACATGCCGTGTATGATCCAAAACATCAAACCCCTTAACTTTCAGGTAGGAACGCCGAGAAGGATTAAACTATGGCGCTCTCAACCAAGCCCCAAACTGCTGTTCCTCCAATGCAAGCGACCCCTTACTCTGTAACCAGGTTGGACACTCCTTATCATCATGAGTAAACCTACCACACTAGTAACACAGATTTGGGAGATGTTCATATTGAAAAGAAATCCACCCTTCTGAATTCTTCCCAAAAGTAACTCTTCTTCCACGGCAAATCGGTTCCAGATTATTCACTGAGACCCTCACACGCATGAACGTTCCACCCCTCAACTTTGAAACATCCCTTATTTTCACAACTGGCCCTATCGTTTCACCCAAACAGAAAGGAATCTCCTCAGTAAGATGAGAGAAGGGTAAGCGATGGATCTGTACCTAAAACGAAACCCTGTCAAAGTGTAAGTCTTGGACCGGTGCTAAACCATCATACTGAGTAAAAGCCACTAAGTGTCTGTCAAAGGACCAGGGCTCTCCCATAAGAACTTTCTGAACGTCCTCCTCCAACTCAAAGGTGAAAACCACGCAATTGTTCTTGGCATCACTGGCATGAAAATTCCCCTTTGTTCTCTAAAGGGATCGAAAAGTCCGAGCCACAGAATCAATGTTCACCAACCTACGAGAGAAGAACTTTACCACTATAGCAAACCCCTGCATTTTCCTATTCTTAGTTAAATCCATCTGATCTCCCTCCTTACTGGATAGAGAGAGTTTTTGCCAACTGCGTGTGAGATCCTCCATCCCTGCAAACAAAGATAAGACAAAAACAAAGAGAGAAACCAACCCTACTAGTATTGTATCCACTAGAGGGTACAGATCATCCTCGGAATGAGGGGAACAAAATACTACAGTAAGGCAAGATAGAGAGCAACCCTACCCAACCCTACCGAGAACTTCTTATGAACAGTTTTGCACTAAATAATGATTGTTGTGTAAACTGTAAAGAAAGAAAAACAATTAAAAATCTCTTTCCTTTTTCTTCACCTTTTAATTGCTGCTGTGTTTTTATTTAATTATGGTTTTGAGCGTGTTACCATTTTGGATATAGCTTATATTTCATATTTCGCACATATATTGTTTGATTATAAACTTGTGTTGGTATTTTTGTATTTGGGGGTCTAAATGTTCATTTGTGTTTTATACGCTATTTGAACTTTCAATCCTTCTAAAGGTAACATTTTTATTTTAAGTTTGACATATAAGAAAATATTTAAAGAAAACATAAATAAATAAATAAAAAGATAAAGGCAATATATATATATATATATAATACAGAGGGGGTTATTTTTAGGTGGACTTAGGAAAATTGTTCTCATAGACCTTTGGCTTCGCCTTTGTCCTACACATAAGACACTTTGAAAACCTTATGAATCAATAGTATTGTGAATTGAATTTGGAATCTCAGGGTTTACGTTTAAGTGTATTGAATCCGTCTCTTGATGCAGGTGATCACATATTATTGTTTGTCTTTGAGGAAGAGGAGGAGGCAGAGAAGATCATAGCAAGTGAGCCCTGGACCTTTGATAGAAATCTGGAGTTGTTACAATGCTACAATAAAAAGATTCCTATCCATGATTTAGATTTTAATTGAGTTTCATTATGAGGTGATTGGAACAGTAGACAAGCTGACAGATTTTTTTGAAATGGAGGGTGGTAGTTTCTTACGAGTTCGTGTAAATGTGGATGTCTCAATTCCACTTTGTCGAGGTCATATTATTTCTTTTGAAGAAGGTAAGGAGGATTGGGTCATCTTTAAGTACAAAAGATTGCTGATTATATGTTATTGGTGTGGTTGCTTAAATTATATCGACAAAGATTGTGAGAGGTGGATTGATAGTGAAGGGTCTCTAACTTTGGATGATCAAGAGTATGACCCTTGGATTCGTACAGCTCTAGTGAAAAAATCCAAGAAGTCAATTATTCATGTCCTGGGTTTCTATGAGGCAAGAAAAAAGAAACGTTCAAATGGTGGTCCTTAGGGTGTTGATGTAGCTCCGCTAGTGGGTAGGGGCGGTGATGGAGAACCGTTGATGGCTGAGGTTGTCAATATTCCTATGACTGTCACAAAGGAGATGAATTTGTCACTAGAAGCAGTGTATATGAGGGAGGAAGTTGAGATCACCTTGAAGCAAATGGAGCCTTTAAAGGCACCTAGGCCGGATGGGTTGCTGCCATTATTTTTCCAACACTACTAGCAAGACATAGGAGATGAAGTATCTCAAGCTGTGCAAAATTGTTTAAACTCAAGTTCTTTTCCTTCTTCCATAAATCATACATATATTACGCTCATCCCGTAGGTAAAAAGCCCAACAAAAGTCTCTAAATATCGTCCTATTTCCTTATGTAATATCCTGTACAAACTTGTTTCCAAGGTTGTTGCAAACAGGTTAAAGAAAGTCTTGCCCCATCTTATATCAAAATCCCAAAGCGCTTTTCAGTCTAATAAAGAAATCTCTGATAATATTCTGGTCACCTTTGAAACTTTGCATCACATGAAAATTCAAATGTCCAAAAAAATGGGTTTCATGGCACTAAAGTTGGATATGAGCAAAGCATATGATCGGTTTGAGTGGATTTTTTTGTAAAGGACCATGGAAAAAATGGGCTTTTGTGAGAAGTGGATCTCGCTTATTATGGAATGCATTAGTTCGGTTCGGTATCATATTCAATCTTGGTGAATGGGAAACCCAAGGGTGATATTGGACCATCCAGGGGAATTCGACAAGGTGATCCATAATTGACATATATTTCTTTTATGCTCAGAGGGGCTAAACAGGATACTTCAAGCGGTGGATACAAGTGATCAAATCCAAGGATTCTCCTTGTGCAAATTTGGTCCATGAGTTAGTCACCTACTCTTTGCCGACGATAGCTTATTATTGTGTAAAGCATTAATGGGTGATCTTCATTCGATTCAACATACACTGGCTCTCTTTGAACAAGCTTTAAGGTAGCAAATAAATAGAGGCAAGACTACTATTTTTTTCAGCAAGGCGGTAACGAGGAAAGGAAAAATGAAATCATAGCTTTCTTGGAAGTGACAAAAGTGAAGGAATATGAGAAATATCTCGATTCACCATCTGTGGTTGGGAGAAATAAAAAAGCAAGTCTGAACTATATTAAAGAGCGGGTTTGGAATAAACTCCAAGGATGGAAGGAAAAGCTATTGGCCCAAGCAGGTAGAGAAATTCTGCTTAGCTATGGTGCAAGCTATTCCGACCTTTGCTATAGGGTGTTTTAAACTGCCCATGGGTTTTTGTCATAAGATTGAGATGGTAATCTAAAAGTTTTGGTGGGGATAACAAGGTGAATAAAGAAAGATTCATTGGAGAAGTTGGGAAGTGCTATGTCAGCCGAAGAACCAAAAAGGTTTGGGATTTAAAGATCTGGTCATGTTCAATGAGGCCATGCTTTATGACAATTATTAACTGATCAGTCCTCTTTATTTTATTAAGTTTTCAAAGCAAAATACTTCCCCTATGGGTCGATTTTTGAAGCAAAGATTTCATCTAGTTTATACACTTGGTAGAGTATCATGAAAGCTAGGAGAGATGATCTAAATGCAGTGACAAATTAAGTTCAATTGAGAGTAATTGGACAAAATTGGCTTGAACAAGGAATTTCTATCAAAAAACCCACAAATTTTTAAAAAATCACTTGAAAATTTTGTACCAAATTGATGAATTAAGCATTACAAAACACAGCACATAGATTATAATGCTTAATCACACCACCATAACCAAGCCAATTTCATCAAATTCAATCCAATTCAACAAAATCCCCAATTCGGATCAAGAACAAACCCTAGAATTTTCAATTTTCACAAAACACAAATTGATCAAATTAACCACCAAGGATCATTAATATAATGTGTCCCCACAAAACCCAATGATCAATTTCATAAAATAAGGTTTGAATCAACAGAAAATCCAAAAAGAATCAAGTCCGAAAATTACCCTTAAATGCATGGATTTATGCATGAAATAATGAAAATAAAATCAAAAGGAAGGGCAAAAGAGTCTTACCGGCTTGAGGAAGGAGAAATTTGGCAAAAGAACGGAGGAAAACGACAAAATCTCAAAGGTGGAGCCTTGCCAACGCGGAGAGAGAAGGAAAAGTTTGAAAAAATTTGAAAAGTACCTTTGAAAAAGTCAGAACTGGACTTTTAAAAAGCTTTTCCACGATATTCGATCGATCGAAAATTACATTCGATCGATCGAAAAGCACAGTCATTTTAAGACAAATGAGAGCACTTTTTCGATTGATCGAAAATTACATTCGATCGATCGAAAAGCACAGTCATTTTAAGACAAATGAGAGCACTTTTTCGATTGATCGAAAAATAGATTGGATCGATCGAAATGGGCAGAGGCTCACAAAATTTTTGAAAAAACGCAGTTTTTGAAAGACACAAGCCGAATTTTGAAAATAACTCCTCAAAGCATTTAATTGAAGAAACAAAATGCATGAGTATGAAGATGGAATGCTTTTTCAAAAACCCAAAATTTTGAACCCAAGATTCTTAAACAAATTGCAATCAACCTCCCATTATATTTTCTCAAGCAACAAATATGTTGTGCATAAATCTCAAGATATTTTCAAACTTGGTTGGTCAGACCAAAAACACACACTAGCATGTACAGTGTTTAACAAAGAGTAACTTGTGTCGTGTGTGATACTAGCAAAACTTGAGATACATGTGAGGTGATATGTGAATAGTAATCAATCACAAAGTCTACAAAATTCATCACATAGAATTCAAAAGAGACTATCACCTAAAGAGTTACATCCTATAACTCCCACATCTCCTAGAACAAAAGCTTGCAATCATGTAAGTTTCTTGTATTTTTGCCTCTTATTTGCATGAGATGGCATTCAGCCTAATAGTACACACCGGTTTGAATTAAGTGAATTGGCATCAAGCCTAATAGTACACACCAGTTTTAATTTATTTTGAGGCTACACCTTATGTTCTTTTTGTGCATGTGCTACACTTTCTCGAGCACAGAATCTTATGATATGCACTAAGGTGTTCATGATTGGCTAGTGAACAGTGGTGAGATGGTTATTTATGCCTTTCTCAAAAGGATCAAGTCCGACAGTCAAATAACATGTGACTTCAAGATTAAGACAAAGTGATAAACACCATAAACATCTTTCCCACACAACATGCACTACAAAGCTCAAACTAGTAAAGTGCAATAAAGTAAGCTCATCCAAATTAAACAAGGTACATAAGACATGTTATGTGTAAATAAATTGACCAACCTTGTTTTTCAAAAATCAAGAACAATATGTTCAACATAAATTTGCTTCCTTCTTTCCCTTTTTTTTATTTTTTTTTTTTTTTATTTTTTTATTTAAAGGAAAACAAATAAATCCTAGAATGAAATGCATGAATGTAATGCAATGCAAGTCCTAGAACAAAGAAACACAAAAAAAAAAAAAAGAACAATGGTCACAAAAGAATAGAGCAATGAAGCACAAGGACCATGTCAGAAAGACTCAAGTATTTCGAGTCTTTTGCATCCAAAACTTTTTAGATGCACCATGAGCATTGGAGTTCTTATTCACAATTGAGTGATTCCCAACTCCATGATTGGAATAAAGGTTTAACACCTTTACCAATTCACCAATTAATGCCATAGGATCTTGTGCTTGAGGCACAGGCACTTTTGGTTTATTTGCTCTCTTATCAGCTTGAAGCTTGTAACAGTTAGGACGAATATGTCCAGACTTACCACAATAATGACAAACCCACGCAGGTTTACCATGCATCTTGTCCTTAGATTTGGTAGGCTCCTTAGGTTTAGATTCTCTTAAGTCTACCCTAGTCTTCTTAGGTGGTGAAACTTCAACAGGTTTAACTACCTCACTCACAGGTGGTTTGACAGTATCACTCACAACCTCACTCACAGAAGGTTCAGAAGAAGAAGAAGGAACAAAAGTAGTGGAATGTGGTCCAGTATCAAAGATGCTTTCAACATATCCTAACCCAGTTTTATCAGAAGGATACTTTTGAACATTCAGCATGTGATCAAGTTTAGAACTAGCAGATCTAGCAACAGATAAATCATGTTCCAAAGTTCTAACTTTATCAAGCAAAAGCATATTCTCAGATTTAACATTGTTCAAAAGTTCATTTGCATCAAACAGTTTAACAAGCAAATTTCTCTTTTCAAGCTCAAGAGAATCAATTTTCTTTAGGCCAAGTTCAACTTTCATAGCATCCTTTGCAGCAATTTTGCAAAGTTTGTTATAGGCCTCTTGAAGATCTGCATCTTCAGAGAGTTCCCCATCAGAAGGGTTCTCTTCAGCAGATATGCCTTCATTGACTATAGCAGTAGCCGTGAAAGCAATGAAGTTTCCATCCTCGTCTCCACCGGACTCATCATCAGAAACCTCATTATCACTAAGGGTTACAGCCATAGCTTTACCCTTAGTCCTTAAGAATGTAGGACATTCAGACTTCACATGACCATACCCTTGACAGCCAAAACACTGAGGACCCAGAGAGTTATTAGAAGATTGACCAGAATTTTCTCTAGGTTTTTCAAAATTGTTAACCTTAGTGGGATCATTCTTCCTAAAATTTCTAGGTTCAGCAGTGTAGGTACCTCTTGCCTTTCTATTTGTATTCCTAAGAAAGTTCTTAAATTTTTGGCAAGATAGGCAATCTCTGTAGCAGAGAGCTCATCATCAAATCCACCACCATCAACATCATCAACTGACTTAAGAGCCATTGATTTGGATTTGTTTACTTTAGGTAGGTCAGACTCATAGGATTGAAGAGATCCTACAAGCTCATCAACAGGGATGGAGTCCACATCCTTGCTTTCAGTTATGGCAGTCACTTTGGGTCTAAAGTCTTCAGTTAAAGATCTAAGAATCTTCTAACAATCTTAGGTTGATCATAGATTTCACCCAAATTAAAAGCAGAATTAACAATATCATTCAGTTTGGCATAAAATTCATCAAAGGATTCATCATCAGACATCCTAATGTTTTCAAACCTAGAAGTTAATTGCTGCAGTTTGTTTATCTTAACTGCCTTTGTGCCTTCATGCACAGTTTGGAGGATTTTCCAAGCAGTATGAGCAACCTCAACATTAGAGATTCTCTTAAATTCCTCCATAGAACAGCATTAAAGATAGCATTCATAGCTTTGCTATTGAAGCTTGCTGCTTCTTTTTCAGAAGTTTGCCACTCACTCACAGGAGTAGCGGGCTTCTCCCATCCGTATTCAACGGAGTTCCAAACCCTTTCATCAATGGATTTCAGGAATGCTTTCATCCTTACTTTCCAATGCATAGTTGTCCATCAAAATGAGGAGGAACAACAGAGAGTGTCCATGCTCCATGACAAACAGGGGTCAAGGATCAGCTCAGAGATTAAGAATCTCAATCAAAAAGAGCTACCACGCTCTGATACCACTTGAACGGTTTTAGACCCCTTAAAACACACAGATTGCGTAGCCTAGATTAATTAGCCAAGTTGTTACTTAGTCAAATTAAGCAATTCTAGGTTAAAACAATCCAAACAATCATATCAAGATATAATGCAGCGGAAAATAAATAACACAAGATATGATCACCCAGGAAACCACACGTAAAAACCTGGGGAGGATTTGACCCACCGATCCTCAAGGCTAACCTGAATTCACTATGAAAGAATTGAAGTTCGTACAAAAGGACTACAAGCTCCCCGCTCGACTTCCTAATGCTACCCACCAGTAGAACTTCCTGACACGACCACGCGCAGGCTCCGAATCCACGGACTACTTCTTTCTTGAATTCTTCAATCAGCTACAAGCTCCCCGCTTGCTTTTCTTTTAATCTCCAATGGTTGCAACAATAATGATCTTCAAGATGTTGAAATAATCTCCACCATGAAAACCCTAAGTTTTGTGTAAAGGAAAGCTCCTCAAAGATCTCACACGAGATTCACACAAAACAGCAATGTATGAGCAACAATACAATATGGGCTACCTTCAAAAACGTGGCTAGGGTTTTATTTATATACCTAGGGTAAAAATATAAAACTCTAAACGTTTAATGAAGTAGGGCTGAGTTGGAAATTCTGCAGAAAATTCAACCTGTGCGATTTTCGATCGATCGAGTCTATTCTTCGATCGATCGAGCCAGGCCGAGAGTCCCAAGTACTTCTGCAGCCACTCGATTCCAACTTAACAATACAAACCAACTTTGAGCAAGTCTAAAGAAGACACCATACAATGTTTTGATCATGGTTTGCCAACATTACAAATTAGAGTTCTAAATACATAAAATCCTAAGACCTTAGAACCTAACAAACTCCCCCTTTGGCAATCCGTGACAAAACCCTAATTAACAGCTCAAAGTTTTACAAATAAAAAGCCCTTTACAAAGATAATGCTCATAAAATTCAATTCAGCCTAACTACTATCCATAGTTGCAAGTGTAGACAGCAGCTTAGTTGAATCAACCTGTATAATCCTGAAATACTCAACAAACGCATAAACGCATGTGTGACAGTAAAGAGTAAAACAACAGGTATAACATTCTTGTAAGATCCACACAACACAAAATAAAGACATATAAAAATGAACAAGTCATAAATATAAATCAATACGCAGTGAATCATAAAGCAACAAGAATCAATAAAAAATATCATGTATATCAATCAATGTTACTCCCCCTAACATGAATATCCCCAAAAATGATATACAAAGTGAAGCACATAGATA